>NW_019213768.1:88222-158099 GCF_002532875.2 Varroa jacobsoni
GACAAACAGGCAATGACATTGCTAAGTTTCCACATGAGATAAATTATGAAGAAGTTTTATTTCAACTGGAACACCCTTTGAATTAAGTTCGGCTGATCTTTAGGTCGTTTGCCTTTGGAAAGGTGGCGACTAACATCCGCTCATAGCGTATTACACGACGTAGTTAGAAGAACCAAAGCATTGCAAAAAGAATGAATATACATCATCGAATCCTGTCTGAGTTGCGCCATGTATTACGAGCTTCCTTTAAACGTCGAGAAACGCATAAATTGCTTTGGTACGACGGCCACGTCTTCACAGTTATCGATTGTATTAGTGCGGCCCTTAAATGTTCTTCGGAGGGACTGTTGATTCTATTATATATAATTTAGGTCTATTATTTAATCTTCACTGCCATGTCGATATGGTACCGTTAGTATAAGCGGCCTGCCTGGTGCAGATGGCTAAATGTGTTAGCCCGATTCATAATGCGGTAAGCATAGTAGCGTAGTTTCTTATTATAAATTGTCCGTAACTGAAGGCCTTCGTCACCAAACGGGAAGAAAGAAACGTGCAGAAGACTGTCGCAGAATCGGTGTCATTCCGAAATGATCTGGATGGGACCACAATGACCTGGATGGGACACAGGTTAGCTGTCCGGTGCTCGATAACAGAGAACGATGTGCCAGAATGTTATGGAAAAACCGCGGCAATACTTAACAATAATATCTACCTCGTCAGCTATTGGCATGTTATATGCCAATACGCCTAGTCGATGCTGACCAAAAGAATGCGAGCTTTACGTACGTCATGGATGCTTCTCGTTTCTGCGGTGAGGTAATTAATACAGATATTTGTGCATCGGAGCATAATCTCTAGCATTTCAATGATGTTGTAAAATTCGGGACGATTCATAATGTGCTTTCGACGACACCTGGGATTCTAGGAAAAATATCTGACGAAACTGACGTAGCTCGTCATGTGCTTGCATTAGAAAGCATATGTAATGATAGTGGGCCTCTTGTGTAATTGAGGAAAGACTGTACGTACCCTTAGAAGGATTGCCCATGCCGAACGACATCATTTAAAGAAGTACATTGCATTGCACGAAACGCTTTGGCAGTAGGCGTGACAGCTTCATATACCGCGCCGAGCTTAGCAGCATATAGACGTCATTCAATTCTTTTTATCTTCTATGCCACAAAACGTGTATTTTTATCATTGAACAATAGAACTTTACCCTAGCGGCACATTTTGTTCGTTAGACCGACACAGTATTGTTTGAGTCTTTAATTCATTAGGCGGACCGTTAACTTACCACCAAAAAGGCCTCATAGGAATCTTGATTAGTTTAAGGCTAGGCAAAGTTTGGTTGTGCATCTTGGTGTGTTAACGGGTAATTGTCCGCCTCGTGCTGTACCTCCGAATCCGTGTTCAGTCGGGTTGTGTCGACGGTCATCGGCAGACGCATCAAAATATTGCGCGTCTTGTAGAGTATGAGGGCTCTTTCACTCGATAAGGCCCGAGTTTGCTTCTCACTCTTATTGCAGATCGGAATCGAAGGTGAAGGCGTAGTGATTGAGATGGTTTGGATGTTGACCATCGAGAGATTGTGGTAGGCCCGTTGCTTTGCACGTGCCCTGCGAGGCCGTGAGCGAAAGTTCATATGTTTAATGTATGGCCTTTTGAGCTTTCTTCGAAACACGATCCTTATGGCGACAGCAGATTTCGACCCTTGCCGCTTGGACATTGTGAGGAGTAGGCGTTTCAAGCATCGCGACTCGCTTATCTGTAATAGATCTGTTAAAATCAGTTGGAGCGGCGTGGACGAATCAAAAAGTAAAGGCAAAGTGTCCAAAGCGCTCAGACGTAGTACAATTTTCACGTTACGCAATGCGGGCACACGAACAGAGTGCTTCGCTTTTAATACGTTTGTCAACGTCTGACAGGTGTCATATCCAGCGATTGCGACAAATCAACGTAAGGCTAAAAATAAGAAAACGACCTTTCCTTTTAGTAGAAAAAGCATGTGTCGAATGAATGTATACAAATCAAATTATACATTTAACGAAATATCGGCGCAGACGACGCTTGAAGCCCTCGCCATGCTTTTAAGGAGTGCTTGTTTTCAAACATGAAAAATGGAAAAAAGGGATACAACCTTTTCCTTTAGAGCCTAAAAAACTTGTTTAATCGTTTTTACCTTTTTCGCATTGCTCTTTCCACAGCAAAACTATACCAATCATAAAAAAAATTAGTTTCATCTATCTATGCTGAGGGGTCGATTGAGTTTGACAAAATCAGCGACCCAAGACTTTTAGTAGCTAGTAGATAGACTAGAGCAGCTCGTAGGCCCGCGCTTGTCCTCCTGCTATTAACACATTTATATACCTCATAGAGGGAAAACGCAAATTATATGTGTATATATATATATATATATATATAAAGTAACGCAAATAACGACTAGTTATATGGGCTGCAATACTGATGATCACAGAACTCAATAGCTACTTCCACAATATAGTTTAAACACGGCTTTTCAGGCTACATACGTGAAGCACACTTGTTCACGCAACCCGATTTTCACAGAAATATACATATTTAATGATATATCATTGTAGATAATGCTGGTAGCCGCCTTGACGTTGTAAATGATAGCGCAAACTTCTCAGGACTAAATGTCACAAAAAATCAGCCTAATGCCCTCTAAGGGGTTACCTTATTAGGGACAAATCCGTGGGACCAAACTTTTAATGGTATGAAAAATGGACTGGATAGATCTTCTGGCTTTGCTCGAACGGTTCTTCCGTTGGTTTAACTAATTGAATTTAATAATGTCATACCAAACCTAGTTTAAACTTACATATATGGTCTTCTCGTTGCAGTAAGCTTGCCCCATCTAACATATTGCCCTTTTGCATTTATCTTGTCGGTGTTCTCTAATATAATTGAATTTGATTCATGTTCCACCTTTCCAAATACAAACTATAATTCCCTTACAGACAAATACAGTTACTGCATCGTAAATCTACTAAGATTCTACAACCCAAATTTCGTTTTCCCATTGCGGCTACGATGTTACAGTGCTTCTACTTTCTTGATTTCATCAATCTACTCGCAGTATTTATCCCACTGCAGCTACCCACATATCCCGTGTTCCCATTGAAATGTTCGAACAATCCTGCTGCCATACTGCGGTTATACAGGCCTGTTGTATTTTTCCATTCGCAGTACACCTAACCTAACATATTATTGCTTGATTGAAAGCTGACCTTTTTACATGAGTTCGTTACAGTTCCCGTATAACTCCGTTATCTTCTGTTACCCTGTTGCAACTAGTGATAGTCATTTGCATGTGTATGTACTTTGTTCAATTTTTAAATTGTGTGACTTCGTTACCTTGGTCCAGTTATTGCATTACCCTTTTCCAAGAGTGATTGGTTACCCTGTTGAAATGATTCTGCTTCTCTATTGAAATATTCCAGTAACCTCATTACTTCGTTCTAACTAATCTGTAACTATGCTGTTTAAAAAACCATTGAACTCGATTTTAAAATCGCTAATACAAACCAAAATGATTTTTATTAGACCGCGCATGTGATGCCAATCTGAGGCTATTCCTAACCCGGACCTGCTGCCCTGTTATGATGTCCCATAAAAATGTAATTTCAAATACGGCACCTTACCGCATATATCTTGTTCCGCCGTTTCAATTAATACTATCATCCAAAAAAAGCATTCATCGCATCGAAAAATATGAATCATGTATGCCGAGTTGCTTTAAATTTCATCAACGCAATTTCACCAAACATGTAATTACAAACATTTCGAGTTTAGTGTTTGGCAAGGCATCCTGTCAGACGGCTGATTCCCAACAATCGAGTCCCCAAGTCGAACCCAGACCACCACTCCCTCAATTCTAGGAACCAAACACGTTATCCACCAGCTAAATCACCGAAACATTACAGCTGCACGTGAAAGAAAAACTATCCCTCGGAAAAAAATACTAGCACATTTAGAAAAATAAAGTGGGATAGTTATTGTTTCACCTGTTTTAAAAAAAATGTATTTATTAGCTTGCGACTAAATTGAAAAGTCTAAAATTAGTAAAAAAAACTGTATTGGATATGAAAACAAACAACTTTTTGATATAAATATTCTGCAAATTATTAATGGAAACTTGTAGAAAAAGACATTGACCTGCCCAAATAAACATTACGCTCTTTAGGAAAAAGAAACGCTGCTGCAAAAAAGTATTTAACTAGTTGCCTTTTCACAGGATGAAGCTCTAACGATCCATTAAAAATAAGCTCAATCCGATAGGTAAGGAGATAAACAATGGTTTTGTTGGGTGTGCTATATGCTAATATGCCATTTCGCGTTAGCTTAGGGTAATGAGTGTATCCTTCATGCTCTACTATAATATTCAGGATGAGTGAGTCGCTTAACGAATTAAGTCCGTTCCATCAAGGATGTCCCAATCTACACTCTAAGCACAACTCTCCTTGGATGTGCACATGTTCTAATTTTTTAAATATCTACTGCTTGGCTTCAGTTGTTTAATTCCTTTCCTCAAGGAATGGTTTTCTGAAAACAAGGAATATGTATCTAGCGCTCCATTTCATTATACCTTCTATCAATGTCTTATGGTTTATTGAGCCTTTCAGAGCTATCCTCACTTCTTTGTTGCCACTCTTATTTCTTGTCAATACTTAAAACAGTCTCTAGTATATACCATACGTAGATTTTAAGCAGTTGTGTATGGTAATATGTGTATATATAAGCTGTCAGTGTATATACATAGGGGAGAGCGGGGTTAACGAAGACGACGTTCTGATTTTTTAATTTCTTAGGAACTGCTGACAACAATCTGAAAATACCATGTTTAGATTGTAGCCGAGCCTCTTCGCATGTTCTACCGCTTGGCGTTTACTCTTACAGTACAAACCCGCACAAATCTTAAAAGTTTGACATAAAGGGGTCAGATAATTTTGACAAAGCAGACAAACTCAGAATCGACCTAAATAAATACATTTGAGGTTCTGCTGGGTTCGAATATTATTTATTTTATGAGAGTAAGTACTGTTACAATACTAGACGTTCTTTTAACTCACGTCATATCAGTATTATAGTTCCCTTCTCATTCAGCATGTTTCATTTCTGTGGAAACTCTGGATAACAAATCGAACTTTCAACAAGTGACGTACTTTATCATTCAATTAGACGAATCACTCAGATTCATACTGTACTGTCTAAGCTAGCTTCTAAATTTACCAAAACGATTTTGTGGAAATGACATCAAATTCGCTATTTTTGTAGACAATTTTTGGTCCACATAAATGTAAACGAATTTCCGTAAAATGCAGAGCGGAGAGTAGCTAAGTGACAAGGGTTCTCATCTATATAATTTTGAGACGTCTTCTTTTGACAGATTAAAGGCAAGGCAAATAAGATTCGATTTTTGAATAATCTGGCATTTTGAAAAAAACCAAACTTAATTTTCTGAGGTCTATATTCAACATACAAGTTGTACCTTACGTTACACAAAGAACTTCTAGTGAGGCGTCTTTATTACGTACAAATCACAATTAAAATAGATTCTATAAATGTGAAATATGATGTATACTGCATTGTTCGTCCGCTGTGATCCCGCTTTTCTTTACTACATGCCATATACTAGTGGTCGCCTAAGTACCGATAAAAGTACAGTGAAAAATCAAAAAAAAAGGAAAAGAATATGGAAGGCGTATTAAACCACCTAGTAAGTTAAGGATAGTACAAGGGCAGTATTGTGCGATAGAAAGAAGAGAAATGTTCCTAAACAACATAGAACTATAAAACTGAGCTATGACAAAAATGGTGAAGAATAAAAAATGATTATGCTATGCAAATGTGAATTACTATATGATTATCGTTTAGCTTACAATTTTCGATTTTGCATTAAAAAGTTATAATAAGTTAAGTATTGAAACATTTATTATGATGATTATGGGCTTGTTTGCTTGGAGTATGAACATTCACCGTACGCAAAAAAAAATTCTACTTAACGGAAGGTGAGCGTCTAGGTATAACAAATTGGAAGTGATCTGATAACTTCTGAATCAGTAGCATGAAATGTGCTGACATTTTATAAAGTGTAATGATGAGGAAGCAAAGTCACCCGCAGTATCATGAAATAAACGGCAGCAGCTTGTTATACTCTGCCTTTAAATACATGTATTATGCATATAAGATTTGAAAACTAATTAAGTAGGGTCGATACATGTTGCTCAATATTTGATAGTGGCAAAACAATGGACAAGGAAACAATCTAATAAAATAGTGCGGTTTATAATAATTTGAGTCTAAAGCTTGAATAAATACGAGATTATCTTCTAAGTACATCAGCTGCTGAAAATGTAGACCGTTATAGCTACGTGAAATACATCTTTAAGGTAGTTTAGAGTCATCTTGTAACGATGGCATGTATAGCAATAAGCGCTGTTAATAAAATACACAAAACAGATATCATTACTTCAGTATGTCGTGACTTATCCGATAACAAAGACAGGATAAATTGGAAAATTGCTGTCGGAGTGATGTTAATGAGGAATGCTCATTGTTAAATAAAACAAACATGAGCAAAAACTGAATTTAAAATTGAACATTTGATAACGATAACTTTCTTTATTCACTTGAATTACGTAGTATTTGTGTAGCGATTCCTGATTTCTTACAACTAGAAGGTGTCCAAACTAAAAAGATACATTTTTCAAATCCCTTTTATATCAAATTTATTTCTTCGTTCACAAAGTTTATAAAGATTACGTTCATGTTTAGGTTTATGTTAAGGTTTAGTCAAGCACGTCTATAGTTTTTTTAAGGAAAAACTTTAAGGTTTTTTAAAGTAAATTTTCTCCTGCTGTGTTGGCAGGGCTTGAATTCCTTGCCGAGCATACTTTTTGTAGTTTATGAAGCAACTTATTTCTTGATATATTTAATGTTTAAAAACGTATTTTCCAAGTTTACTGCATTCATAATCCGTGAGAATCATATTTTGAGAATCAGCTACTACAATACTCCGGTCATTGTTGACGACATTCAGTAACTTTAGGTTGCTTTAGGTTATAACCTTGACAGTCTACGACAGATCTCATAGGTTACTGAATGAAAAGGCCTACGATGGAAGGAGAAATGGTGTCTGATATCTGAATCTTGTTAGTAAAAAGCGTTTTAAAATGAAAAAACGTTTGCCAGTAATTCATCTAAGTCGCAGATTTTCTATATTTCCAAAATCAATGCGATTCGTTGCTGGAATATTGTTAAAGAAATGTTTTCAAAATGCTCTTTCTTTCTTCGTTCACTCTCGAAAAGACCAGCAAAAGCTTTGCTTTCTTCCAGCGATTGTGTACTTATGTATAACAATAACAACAACATCAAGACAAACAAGCAATACTAGCAAAGCTATAGATTTTTTCTTATCTCATCCTCATGCTCATCTATCTTTTTTATGTTTTGTCCATGTTTCGGTCAGCGTTGTTAAGATATTTGCCGCTTTGTTCAGTTCCCAGTGTGTACGCCACTGATGACGATGATGTCTTTTTACGCATCATATAACATATACTGCTGAATAAGGAAGTAAATTTCTTTAACACCATGGTTTCGTAGGTTAGATACGCAATACAGACGTCATCCAGCCCCTCATTTTCCTCATATGTATTCATTTTCTATGAACTGCGTTGAACAAATGTTTGTGTGCCATTTGTAAATTCAATGATCAGTTTCATCAACTAATACACTACAAAAACCTGTATTCGTCAGTCTATCATACTCATTCTAGAAACTCAAACATTAGTTTTGTACTTTGAGCAAAAAAGTTTCGGTATGACTGAATGTGATATACGCATAACGATTGTTTTTATTACTTGTTAAAAACACCTGAATTAGATTTGTACTTAATCAAGTCGAGCAGTGTCATTGTTTAAACAATGACAGACGTAACAGGCGATGCTCTCTGATTTTTAAGAGAACAATAAATTTGGAAAAATACTATGTATTATAAACGTTTACCTTACTCAGACTGCGAACGTCCACGACGCATTTTACACGGCAATATAGCCGGTGCGCATACGTGCCCTTCGGCCTTTTAAGGGTGAACGAATCCCCAAGCAGCTGAATGAAGAAATTGTATTTGACCACTTTTATTTGAAGGATAGAGATTTCAATATCGATATGTTGGCCAGTGGCGAAATGAGGACATCGTAACGCATCAGAACAACCGCATTAACAGCACAGTAGTTGTAGTAACTAGGGTTCTTCGAAAAAAGATGGTTACCGTTGCCCCCAACAATTTCAGCAGCATGGACAACAATAAGCGATGTTGACGGCGAGGACGCCATTGTATGTGTCTTTTGCGTACGCTACATGATGAACGTTTTGGCTGCATTACGTAATGCGAATGTTACGTCGTTCTTATTTTATTATTGGTGTTCTTGTTTGTTGTTATTGCCGCCGATTACAACGGCACATGAATGTAATAGCTGACAATGGCTGAACAGCTTTAGTGGCAGCGGACTTTGGGGGGTCATCATTTGATTTAACGGACGTTCCACATACATCACTGCTTCACCACCGCCGCTTTCACAAGGTAAAAGAGATGGAGAAAAAAAGAGGTGACGACCATTACTTTGGTGAAGAAGTAGAAGCACCACTGCTTGTTCATTCATCTGCTTGTTGTTTGTTACCTCAGCCTGCTCAGCCCCTAGTGCGCGCTAGCCGTACACATTACAACACGTACATACACTTACAAACGACAGACAGATACACTCATAGCGTACTGCGTCGCATTTTTTATCACATGATTAAAGTCAACAAGCAGGTCCCGTGCACTGGGTTCTTTCGGCGCATTTCCATCCCTTTCTCTAGCTGACCATTGAAGACTAACGTAATATGCTATTGAAGTGTCTTTGCAAAACCACCACGTACGTCTATGCGCTTCATTCATCCACTGGTCCACTTGTCCAGCCGTCCGTTTCCCCATCTTCGCGTTTGCAGCGTTTGTGTAAGGGGTTGTCAATGCACGTTTCTTGTAGGTATATGTATATATGTGTACCCATTGACTGATCGATAACGATAATGCTGACGGTAGTAGCGACGGCTCTATCAGTTGCGTCGCCACTGACACTGTCCACCGGCGATCGTTAAATCGCCGATCAAGTGATTGTCAAATTCTGTTAAATGGAGATCTCGTTGGGCCATCCAAATAAGTCACTGCTCACCCCAAATGGACAGCTGGATACGTACATATATGTCTAGTTGTCTTTAGCCCCTCCTCCCTGTCCTGCGCGATATTGCTGTTGTTGCTGTCGTTATTCTTGCAGTGTCGCGAAGAGAACGCACTGCGAGAGGTGTGTCATTGATATGCGTTGGCTGTGCGTTGTCACTTCGTCTCTGTTATGGCAACAGTTGCAGCCGCCGGATGATTCACGTGATCGCACGCGTAGGGGCTTGACAGATGCGGATGACTTGGTGCCATTATCATCAGTATCCCAAAAGTCCTTGACTTGGACTTCCCGTGATCTTCGCATCTTCTCGACACTTCGTGCTCGCTCACGTTTCATCTTCTTTCACATGGTACCTGTATGCTGCGCCTCTCCTATTTTGTATTATCTCGTGTGTGCCTCTGCGTGTGTCTATTTGTGTGCCCGTCTGGCCGTGTATGTGTCATACATATACCAGACATATCGCTATGTTTGTATGTGTTAGTGCACCATTGATTTGGCGCTACTTGTATGCTTGTCTTCGTCATCACTTTTTGTCTGCTTTGGGGTGTTGCTTTGTCTACATTACTACTAAACGCTGGTGCGGAGCATTTCCAGTGGGGCACATAACTGGTAATCTTTACCGTACGCTGTTGCTACACTTGAACACTTTTAAAATTGGGTGAGGGTGGAGAATGTCTCTTTAAAGGCTGCGAGAGTTGCAAAGAAAGGGAATTCCCATGCGAAGCCCTGGGTACGGTGTCTTTGATTCTATAAGTAAAGTATACACAACGGAGAAGCTCTTCATCACAGTGTTATGTTTAGGAACGACGGTTCTGATCCGCAAAAAGTAAAAAGCGAGATGCGAGCGTGTACGATACTTCTGCTGGGAGTACTTATCGTACTTGCTTACTTTTCCTTTGAAGTTGAAGCGGATAAGCACGAGATCATTAAAAAAATTGTACTTAAAAAGATTTTCAAGTCGTTAAAGAGGGCCAAGTTTGTGCCAATTGTCGTACCATTTCATCTAACAAAGCACGAAAACCATGGTTGGGAATCTCACGGTTGGGAAGGAGGCCATGAAAAGTATCATGTGCAGGAGATCGGAGGACACGGCGGATGGAACGAATGGTGATGAGGTGTCTTTATTATGTGATTTTTGCCGGTTTTTCATCAGCGCGAGTGGAGTTGTCACTTGTATTGTGCAACCATGTAGAAGTCTACAAATAGGCGAAAAAAAAGTGTGTCTTTGTGTACCGAATAGTGTCTACGCACATATATTTGGAGCTTCCTCACACCAAAATACGCCAAGGTTCTGCCACATATTTGATGAAGATGCACACATCATAATCAGAGCTCTCACAAGATTTTCAAATTTGTTCGAAGTGTGCTTCTCGCCACGGTACTTTCGGATACACATATATGGCTTTTGACATCGTCAAGCACAGATTTTGATTCAGACTCCATCACATATTGATCCGTGTACTTCAAGATAAGGATAGCACGTTTCGTAATTACAGTTCATCAGTATCCTGGAATATTACTCGGCAAATACTGACATGAGAAATGTATGGTGGTCGCCGGTATCATCGACATATGTTTTTCGTAACTTGTTATATAATCACGTCTTCTTAAACGACCGTGAATTAGCCAATAACGTCATCATTATGATCACCACCGGTATGGGTGATTGTGCTACCTTCATGGTTCCCGATATATCGTCCGTTTATGGATGTTTGTGAGCTAATGCTGTAGATATGTGCGTATTGGTCCATCGTACAGTCCATCTGCCTATCCGTTATATGTAAATATGCGTCGTTGTCTGACGCTGTAAACTTATGCATATATATATGTACATAGAGCGTATCTATTGATGTTGTTTGCCTTTGTTTATTTAAATGGTTGTATTGTAATCAGTTTTCGTTAACTGCTTTCGATAAATGTGTGCACACACTCCCCAGTTTTCTCATTTCTGCACTGTATATATTATATCATCATATAAGGAATCGTAACCGTCTTGAGTCGTATTATGTTTTTGAATTTTGTTAAACAAATACACACACACACACATTCACACACCATTTCCGCAGGTCGTGATTCTTGTCCTGTCCTGACCGCTCAATTAGTCATTGTGTTGTTTTTGTTTGCAATGGTGTTGTTTGATTGTATATTGTCTGTCGTAAATAAATAAAGGCTGCTACTGCAGATATTATTATTTATGTTACTGTGTGTCTTAATCTACTAGCTAGTATGAAGAGGCGGATCTTATAATCGACTTCTATTACGGGCAACAGGCCCATTTGATCTTATCTGCTAAGAAAATGAATATCGCACAACTACACATAAGACTAGCACTGTTTCACAAAGAAGTGTCATTTAGCAGGCAAAGCCCAAGTCAGCAACCTATATATCTGAAATATGCTTACCCAATATGATTTGAGTTGAAAAGTGTTGCTTTGCAGTAATAAAGTACTTTTGGGCATGTAAAAGAATAAAATGCGTTAGTGATAAGTAATGCCGCTTACTAGCTACTTAATTGAATTGGTATAGGATATGACAACTCAGTAATTATTTTGTCACATCCAGTTCCTTTACAGCGCTGTATAAAGCATGCTATAAAATTCTGTTTAGTAAACTACCATTTGTTGTACGTTACAACAATGGTTAAAAACTAGATTATCTTCCACTGCTTAAAATACTGGCATAAATCTCACTAAGATAGAGTTACAAAGCACAATTTGAATTTTCAAAATATTCGCCGGAAACCTTTCTATGGAACAGGAACAATAAACAAGTAAACAAAAAATACATGTTATTTTTTTAGTACTTATCTCTACCAAAAAGTTCATTGATATTTACATGTAATAAAAATAAAAAATTTGAAGATGCCGCACGTCCAGGACGGCTACTTTGTTTTCTTCATAATTCAAAGGTGGTTCAATGCAGTTTTTCTAACATTAACGTAACCAGTTATGCTTCACTTCTTGCGTTAGAACGCTTCCGACAGCCGCACTAGAGACCGTTTTTCTCTCCTCGTCTGATACAAGTTGTTCCTGTGTCGTCCTAACGGTCTGGTAGCAGTCCTGATTTGTTATGATGTCACCTCGTCATCATACGTGTGCCACGCCAACTGCGTCATAAGTACACCTCTCTGTACATTTTCTGTCCTAACTTTTTGAAAAGTGTAGAAATTTGTACCTCTTGCACCAATATTTATTTGCAATCGAGGGAAATTTCACAACTCTTGTCATCTATTTATGTTTTGTAGTGTTGTGTATAACAAAGCTGACGTTACTAGTAGTTAGAAATGAGCCTTTGAAATGTCGCTATAATTTTGAGTGCAAACATGTCAAAGTTCCCCACAGCTATATATTGGCAAGAAACTTCTGTTTCAATTCAAATTTTCACTTTTTAAGTCGGGAACGCATATAAAAATTGGTACGAGTGAACTTTGTTAAAGTTACTTTCCATCATCAGTAACCGTCTTCAACTAGCCGCCTAGTCATATTCAGAAGAACCTAAAGGCAATTATTGTGTCAAAAATCAGTGAGCACTCTATGAACTATTTTCTTCCAGAGGGCTGATCAAGGTCAGTGAAATAAAACCTTGGCAAGCCTAGAGTAGAAGGTAATTTTAAAAATTTTCAATGTTTTATTTTTTTTTTAATTTTTAAGTATTTTTGTAGGGCAATACTCATTGCTTAGTCAGCTAGATTAGAAAACTAATTTCTGGGCTAAATTCAAAGCGAAATTTAACAAATCTATCTAACAGGCAGCACGCAAATAAAATTTATGCGGATTCGTAACCACTGATGCAAGTTGGATTTTACTCTGTATGACTCATACCAATATACCGCCTCAGTTCGACGTATGCATGTTAAAAGTTTGTCTACGAAATGAAACGAAAAACCATTTAAGAGATTTCTGTCCATTTCCTCAAAGATTCGTGGTTTGAGTAAGGTCCGGAGTCTTCATTGAACTAAAAGGATAAAGTCCATTACTATATTAACATTTTAATTTGTATTAATGTCGCTGTGTCTGAAAATAAACTCGTCGTCAAGGATCATTTTGGAATGATTAAAAATCTGGTAACATCTATTTTCTCGAAAACCAAATTAATAAAATTGAAATTCTGTTTAAGAGACTCAAACGACAGGCGCAAGTTCTCAAAGGATTGGTGTAATTAACTCGATTCTCAGACAGTCTGTTTCTTAAATGTAGCTGTGGTGTGTGCCACGTAAATCGAAATGTGTGAAGGACCATAACCGAAGTTGCAAGAAAGAAAGGTAAAAAAGGCATTACTTGCTAAACTTTCACGTCGTCTCTGGCATTTGCTTGATCGGGCTAACCCGATTTATCCCGCGGATAAATATCTGACCACGGGACCAGCAGAAACTGATACATTTGAGCTAAGTAACAAATAGAGCATTGTAGTTAATAGCTTCGGAACTATTTGATACCTGTAGGTCCTACTGAGCGAACCTTGCCGAGCGATACGCCTGGCACTTTTCATTGCACACTTCCAACTAACAACTTAAGTTCCAATTAGTAGCATTGTCTTGTGAACATGGAATACGCGATTACGCTTTGCCTGCGTCTGCTTAGACACACTTTGTTGTTGTAGCTGGATTCTAATTCATGTATTTCAAGAAAAGGACGATGCAATTGCCATATGGGCTATTTACGAGACGATATCACAAGCAGATATAATGGATAATGTACCAATGGGTGAGGGACTTACAGCAACATGCAAAAAGAGATAGCAAGAAAATCATGGAGCTCCAGAAGTCTTTAACGGGCATATATACGTACACATATAATACCATTTATACACACGACTGGCAAAAAGCGTCATTATAGTCAATAGATTACAAAGTTAAAAATTCTCATGAACAGTATTGTACACCACCTAGAAACAGCACCGCACAGCTTGTGTGAGATTTACAATGTATTTGATTGTATAATACGTGTACTGGAAGAATGAAAAGGTAGGAAAAATAAAAAGCTGGATGGAGACGAAATATCGATAAAAACCACGATAGCAGATCTGAACCAGCTTTAATTCTAGCATTTCTTATTGAATTCATTAATTGGAGTAACTTGCGAGAACCTAAAAAATCAATATATATCTCCAAAGGGAGAGAGACACGCATATGTGGTACATGGTTTTGCACTCTCGTATATCGCAACGTTTGATTGTATAAGCCCTTTGGGAAACCCTTTGACATAAAATCTTTGTTATAATAGACATCTACTAAAACTGCCTCATACGCGAAAATATACGCTTTTTTAATTAGCATAAACACCTTTTATAATTAACATCTCAATGACCTTCCGAAATCAGGTGAGCGGCACCACTAAAGAGAATCCGTTGTAAATGCCTACTTATTCTGGCCCTTATTTCATTCCTAGGACCTAAATACGGTGAAGGTTTTACTAGTCTTGTGGTAGAAACTATACAAAATTATATAGAAAGATAAAGTTCACTGCTGGCTCTGTCCCTATTCTTTTACAATAATTAGAATAGAAACCAGAACTAGCTTGCCGGACTTGTCCGGGAACGTCCAAAATGACCGACAACCGCCTTAATTTCCATCCGGTAAATAAAATCGTTAATGCTAGCTAAAATAGCTTCAACTCCTATTCCAAGTCCCCGTTACCCGTAGCATACATATAGCTTCTCAACAACGTATTATCTTCTCCTTACAGCTGATAACCTAAGGCTGCGCAGGTAACGTGAGTTGTTACAATACATGAAGGGTGCAACGACCCTCATCCTCGTTATTTAAACAATCTTACTCTCCAACAGGAAGGATGTGCCACCAACTAAATTTAGGTTGGCACCATTATATTAAACTACGGAGCTGCGTTCACGCAACAAACGATGAATTATTAGTTGGCGGTAACTCCAGATGCAACAGAATAATTGTAAACATTATTGCTATTCTTGTTCACACTGGTTGTGAGGCTAGTCACGGATCAAAAAATGGACAGGTGGCGCATCTATCTATACATATAAGTACACGCTCACGCAGTACGTTTTTATTAAATGTTGGTCATTGCTTTTTTCTGGCTGATTGAAATAGGTACCATTTAAAGTGACGAAAGCGCTTTGAGAAATCAAAACATTCCACTGAATGTTATACTTATATCAAAGATACATTACTTGAAGCTCTGCAGTTAACAACCTTAACCAATCTAAGGCCCTGATCTAAATAGTGATCTGTACGGCTCATGTTGCTTTATGTGTAAAAAATATACATCGATTTATATAATGAAATCGATTAATGTTACATTTAACACATTAGAAAAAAAAGTCATGCCTTACTTAAGACCTTAACTATGTTTGTTCACGCTCACCTGGACTCAAGCGAGGTTTTTCACACCTTTTATTGTAGCTGATAGATTTGTGTCTGTAGAAACATGTAAAATTAATTGTAGAATATTGAAAATTAGAGTTGATATTGACTGAATTAAGTTTTTTTGAGCTTTGCAAGGTATGTCCAGCCTAATGTAAAATTAATTGTATAGTATTGAAAATTAGAGTTGATATTGACTGAATTAAATTTTTTTTAACTTTGCAAGGTATGTCCAGCTTATTTTTTGCCAGGTAGATGAACCCAAATAGAGAATATTAACATGTCAGATATTATTCAGAATCTGGGAGAAAATGAGAGTAGTAGATATGTGGAAAAAATATCTATTTAAATCTCGGTAAATCTTTTCGCTATTTGACTTTTAACTGCGGTAAAATCTGATGGAACCGTCATAAAATTTGGATCTTTGCTTTCTAGTGAAGCTTTTGGAAGGATACTGTAGCAACCAAACAAGAGGTATGAACAAAACAACTGAATTTTTTTTTCACCTTTAAAAAGACAAAATTTTTTTATAATATATGATGATGCCGCATAAATTAATTGCACCATTGTACTATTTGACTTTTATTATGCCCTATGTAATAACTAGTTATGCAATAATTACTCGGACTAAAGGATTTAGTTGAAATAAATGAAAGGGTACAGGTTGGTAACTTTTGCATGCTGTGAGATTTTGTGAGTGTGTGTGGAGATACAGGTGTGATACAGATGTGCCAGGCGCTGGGAACTTGGGTTATGGGTCCCTTTTTTTAGATACAGAAAAATATCAAGATACCTGGATATATTTACATTTGTATAAAGGATAGATCCTCTGACAGACAGATAGAAAAAAGTCCCTGGTTCTTCAATTTGCTGCATACTTGCCCACGACAGATCGCCGTTCAGTAATTTAATTTTACATATCTGTTTATTCCGTGATATCATGGAATCAATTTCGGAAAAAAACCTAAAATGAGACACCAACGTTAAGCGATTAAAAAATTCCATATTTTTTAAGTGAGCGCGCATGATTTCTGAGAAAACATAAGCATTTTATTTAGAGGTTGTAACTTCGCAGGTTCTCAGTGGAATATAATCAAGTAGGCTGTGCTCTTTTATACTGCTTCAAACCATGTAAAGTGAAAATAAGCTCGATCCTGCCCCTGCCTTGCAGATATTCTACTCCCATCTGGAATATTTAAAAATATATGTTCAAAAAGTGAAGGCTACAGAAATTATTGGCAAAACATAAGCTATAATAAACTGAAAAAAAACTGGCCTGGAAAATGAAATTCAAGTACATTAAAAACGCAAAAAAGGTTTAAATTAGAAACCGAAATATTCCAAACAGAAAACATCAGACAAAGATTAATCTAGTT
The DNA here is from genome assembly GCF_002532875.2 of Varroa jacobsoni. Lineage (NCBI taxonomy): Eukaryota > Metazoa > Arthropoda > Arachnida > Mesostigmata > Varroidae > Varroa > Varroa jacobsoni. The sequence continues at coordinate 105,175 of NW_019213768.1, forward strand.
CACGCGATACCATAACCTAGTCCTTGTACTACATATATTTGCCGCTAAAACCAATAATTTGCGCTCTCTGCATTGATATTCTTGTCACATTCTGATTATTTTCATGCAGCATTAGCGCTGGCTCGTTTTCGTCACTCAAGCACTTTCACCAATCTCTCTCGATTTCCTGATCTCATTTTTATAGGAGGCTGTTAAGAGAAATAAAAAAAGAGCCGTGTAGCGATACTAGATATAAATTACAAATATCATTATGTGTAATATGATAACATATCAAGATGGAGGACTACTTCAAGGAATTAATTTTTAGATACTTTCAGTCTTAATTTGCTCGCATTGGCGTCGAGAAACCTTTGATTTTTTTAAAGTCGCATGTCGCGTATTGTTGATTGTGCGCGACTAAACATGTCTATAAACAAGCGATTCTAGCAATCTTTGGCATTTTCTATTTGTACATTTTGTTCAGTCATTTATAAGGCATAAACTTGACACGTTTCTTGCCTAGATCGTAGTAAGTTCGCCTTCATGTTTTCATTGTGTTCGAACTCCTTTGTAGCTGTTTTCTGTTCTATTAATTCACAAGTGGCGGAAATTCACAAGTGATTAGTGTTTATAGTGGAATATCTAAATTAGGATAGCAGAACAATTGGACTAAACTAATGGAATCGCTAAAATAACCTGACATGTCAACAGAGCAACGTAACCGAGTGATCAATAGACTGTACTAAAAAACAGAAGCGGAACAATAAGCTCTAACTGGAAAACGGGGGTAATAGAAAAAAAAATGTGATAGAATAATTGCAGAATCGAATTCCGATTTAGACCGAGTAGGTATAAATCTGCTTCAATTGAGAATAACAGCAAAACAGTATTAGGTAGCGCCCGACACGCATGCGCAGCACGGATTCCGTGCGAAGAATGCACAAATACGGTAACGACCTCGCTATCTTTTGCATTGATAGGCCAATGTTGTACCCTGTGGTATTATTTGTTAACATACAGCAACCGCACTGTTAATCAAGGTTATTAAATAACCAATGCTGTATTTTAAGACCTATTTTATTTCTTTAAAATAGGGCTCTTTAGTTAGCGGTAATCGTTCTTTCGTACATTCGATTTACCTCAAAAATGGTAAGGCCTAGAAGAAGAGGAAGGACAAAAACTTCCGTGTAACTTGTGACGCGCCTCCAGGTAAAATTAAAGATTTTGTATATGTTAGTTTACTAGAAACACTAATTCCAATGCTCTTAACTGATGGGAGTTCGAAACTTTTCTCATTTGATGAATTTTCTAATTTTAAGTTGCTACTGTACCCGGCCTTTATCTCTAAAGCTGATACTTTCCAAATCATATGAGTTAATCGAGTGTTTTTGATTGTGGTTATTATTATTTTTACTGTATTTACTATTCAATATTCCTAGTGCTATCGTAGAACGTATGCAAACGTTTTCCAGTTTTAGTATCGTCATCAAAACACTAATAGCAAGACTAAATCTAACCAGCAGATCAAAGGTTTCCACTTCCATGCAGTTTTTAGACTTCACCGTTTTCAAAACACCTCAAAACTAATTCTACATTAAATTAAGCGAGGGCCAGGGAAAACATTAAGTATAGTGACTCATTTTTTAGTGTGACAAGCTTTCGTTACTTGATATTCAGTACACTCAGTAATATTTAAAAACCTATTGTAAAAGTGGCGTTCCATTTACCAGAAGAAGGGAAGCTTTTATTTTTATATTAGATCCGTCCACTGCCTATTAAAATGTAAAAAAAAAGGTTGAAAATAAAACAGCTTAGAGCATTATGTACTTTAAATTTTTGAATTCGTGTAATTTTTATTATTTAAGACAAACATTTCTGAACAACGTAAACGTGTATTTTGCATAAATCATTCCTTGATATCATGCATTATACAGAGGGGGAGGGCGTGCGAGATAAGTCAGCTAACAGTTACTTGTAATCAAGTAACTGTTAATGTACCAATAATAATTACCGAAATAATTTTAAATATTTTAAGTTTTGTGTCTGGTACTGCCTTCAAGTGCTGCTTCAAAATGCTGGCTTCTAACAACACGCAAAAAGGTCGTCGTCCTGTTTGGAGTCTTGACCATTAAGTTTTTATAGGTGAACGCATTAGCATTGCATTATGAGGATAATGCATGTACATAACACCTAGGCACATACACAGTATTCCTTGACATTTGTTATATAGATATTTGCTTACAAATAAAATATCCGTTTAATTCTCTCATTCCTTGCAATGTAACTGTTATGAAAAACGATAGTTCTATCAGGTGGTTCCATTTCTTTGAGTGCAAGCCGTACTTCTACACATGCTGTTGCGTTGCGAAATCATAATTTTTAAATCTTTTGCCAAAAATTAAATTAAAATTGTACACTTTTTATGATCCTCTTCTTATTTTAAATATTGTATTCAACAAGGTTTCGAAATTGTTAATATAAATTAAGAACATCCGAGAATAGGCAGCGCTTATGCTGCACCTTTAGCAATGAGGAAATTTTGTCATGTTTTTTCTGTTAGCAATTTTGATGAATCGGGTACCTGCTAATAGTAGGTAAGCACATAATTTGCAATAAGTAGAGGCAGTAAAAGAATTTGCACAAATAGAGTATGCTGACTTTTTTTAATGTTCTCTTTGGAGCATAACTTTTATAATTATATTACTTCTAGGACACTTAGTGGAAGGTGATGTTTTTTCAAGCTATCAGCAAAAATAGAGCAGTAATTCAGCCTGACAACAACGAATCGGAAGTAGAACAGAGTGTCAACACGGACTAGGTGAATAATATTGTTTTACATATTCTTTTAACATAGTGATATTTTTGTATATACAAATAGACACCTAAATAACATTAGATCGAGTAAATTTTAAAGACTTAAATGAAAAAGGGTCCGTTTTTCGTTTTGGAAAATAGAGCTTCCACGTCAGTACCTATATACAATGTATAGTAAAATTTTCCTATTTAATTTGTATGTCATGCTTGATAATACACGTGTGAGATTTATATTTATCGTTCACTGTTTTGACCGCTCAAAATATCTTTATCCCAATCACTGCAAAGGAAAGATGGACATATCCATTGTAACACTGGATAAGCACTTGCCTTCTTGTAGTGCGACGTTATCACCACTTTGGGGTTCATCACAGGGTTTTATTTAGCTTGCTACGTGATACACCAGCCCAACGCTGCGCATAACCTACCTTGTGTTGCTACATACAACCACTGTAATAATAAGAAGGGATGACACAACAAGTCTACACTTGAAAATGGATATATATATATATATATACATATATAAACCGCTCGAATGATGTGCTCCTACAGACCTGGGAAACCGACGAAGCTAGCAGCTCGGTTTTTTATTTGGGTATAAAAAGTTCACTGCGATTCATGAAACGATATCTTTAATTTAGCCACTAGATTAGATATTTTATATAAAAAAAAAGTTATAGAGTATAGCGTGGGCTTATTCTAGCGGTATAATAAAAGGATAATATTTTTGCTAGTGAAATCGTTGTGCAGATGCGCGTACTGTGTCTCACCGTTAAAGGGAACCAGGAAGCAATACTAATAGTCAAGTTGATTCCCATTATTAGGGCTACCTGTGCTCAATATTATATTAATGAACGCGGAGCATAGTCTTTACCGATCTTTTTCTGAATAAACTCTTTAATGATTTGATGAAAAAGGCGCGGTCTTTCTACTAGGTGAAAGACGGGACTTAAATAAAGCGCACTGGAATGAAGAACGCCGAACTTGATTTACATATATGAACTAGTATCCTCTTTTGTATAAGGATTTTGGATTTTTTTCGAGATTGCTTATTTATTATTATACTTCAAACGGTTCTAACTGTTCTATTTAAATATAATATGCACCTAATAGGTATACGGGGTTAATTGGGACAAAATTGGGTTTGCATATAAACTGCACCTAGACGAAAACAGACATTTTGATGCACATCTTGAATCTACTTATAGAAGCTACCTGACGGACGTGTCTCTCTTTGCTTTAATTAAGGCTTCGATTCGGAATCTGAACCATGATTTTTTAAATTCCCGCGACACAATGGATCTAGATGTAGACTGTTAAATTGTTCTAAGTTAAAAATCCTGCCTTTAGCAAATACTGTGTTAATCTGCCATTTCGCTACAGCATGGAGAAACTATATTATATTTCAAACTTAACGATTTTATCTTCCTGAAATGTTCATATATTTATATGTTCGCTTTCAGTAATTCATATTTCTTTGGTGGCAAATGACTTTGGATTAAAATTAGAGAATGAACCAGCGATCATTTCAGTAATTGATTTTTGCACTAGTGGTTTACACGAAAGGTTTCTTCGTCAAAGAAGGGTCAAAGACAACCGTATAGTTGCTCTGTATTTGCCATGTCTGCTTTTTACCTATTTTGTAACGTAAGAAATGGACTTGAGATCCTTGCAATTTATCCTACACACGTGCTCCCAAAAAGCAGTTTTTAAATTCCAATTCGAAAGACCAGTACTGTTAGATATACTTTTGCGTCTTTCTAATAAGTTTTTCACTTTTTTCAGGTAGTTTATTGCTATAGATACTCCGCGTTATTTATGGGGTTATTTTTAAAGCACGTACAGAGGCTAGCATTCGGCAAGGAGATTTGAGTCATACATGTCGTACGTAAAGACATTGAATCATAGCTGATATTCACCCATACTATGAAAACGAACCTCTCGCCCTCGCCATCATGTGTTTTGGTTTCATTATCCGGATGAACGCATCCCCACTATGACTAACACCCAGCAAAGTATGTGTACCTAACACCTTGTAATTATAAATTAATCATATTGAGTACAGGATTCTGAGAATTAATAATGGTTACTTTTGGATATTACTAAATGTAAAAACGGCCATTCTATTAGCTTAAGAAATATATTGTATTACCTAGTAGTAATTACTTTATGAAAGTCAATTTATCCTATCACATTCGAAGCCCCATCTGTGGGATGTGCGTTCTACAATTTTTTTTATAAATATGGTGGTATAATAAATAAAATATAAACACGGTAGTTGATCGGTTTAGGTACATTTAAGTTTCGTTAATGTTCTGTATAAAATTCCAGTGTTTTCACAATAGAAGAATGGAAGAAAGTGTTGCAAATCAATGTGGCAGACCGAGTAACTTCCTTTAAATGCCGCATAAAGTTAGCTTTGCACTTCATATTTGCACAAAGGTTTTTAGCTAATGAATTAATATCTAAGTCAATGCTGGATTTAAAAAAGTAAGTGCCTTTTACATAAGTTAGTATTTTCGTGCACAAATCTGAAGCAACGATAATCGCGTTATAAGCAATTAGTACGCCGCCCTGCAGTTGCTAAGATGCTTTAAGCATGATACTTTCGACCACGACTCAGAATGCTGTGTTCTTCGTTTCACATCTGTATTACACTGCTGAGTTTGAAATTAGTCTCTCCATCAAATAAGTTTTTAGACAATTCCATAAAATTGGTACTCATAAAACAGTTTATCATGAAAGTGAAGTAGCACATGGTACAGAGGAACACTGAATATCCAATATTTGGAACATCGTCTTCCCTCATTAGTTTACCTTAGTTATTTTTTTAGATAAGCTTATTTCAAGTACTTTCAACACTCCAATATTTCATTTTGAACTGACTAACACCACACAGGCAGGGCAGTTATAATCATACTTGTATTAAAGTTGAAACACATTATTATTGACAGTCGAGCCACACATGCAAAAAATAATACTCTGTGATAGATACGTACTGCAGATAGAAAAACCATAAAAACACTGTCTTCTCAAAAGCTGTGCATGCCATGGTTTCTAAGCAAGTGAAAACATGTCAAACATTTTTTATAAACAGCTCTTTGGCGCACCTTGAAGATGTATAATTTCCACGTCGTTCACCTTTCACACCGATTGGCCTTTGCACGCAACTCCGTATATGTTGCATATGCGAAGACCTAATGACGCGTGTGAACGAAAAGGTAAACCATTCCTAAAATTACCATATTTTTTATAAAGTTTCACTTTTGTTCATGTAATTAACAATCAAGATATTCCTTCTACTTTTTTTTTAAATATGGAATTGCCTGTGGTAGTTCAAGTCTGTAAAGCGCAATAACAAAAGATAAGCTGAGTGCTAGTTTTTACAAAACTTGGTTTGTTCCTGAAACTGCATATTTGGTTTAAACCTAATTTGTAGGTCAACTTGTAAGATTCAGTAATTTAGAGTCTACTAAATAATCGCTTTTACCTAATAACACCGTAGCCTGTACCCCTATATGTGGATATCTTCAAGTTCTGAAAAGTATTCAGTTCTTTAGTTTATTTTGATGTACTGGTGATATACAAATAAATGATATACAAGCAAACAGTCCTGTTTTTTTTGCATGGATCTTCATATATGATCAGGAGGGTAACTCTAGTCGTCAAAGGAGATTTTCTAGTTACGGTCTGATAGATTACCTATTTACTCATACGCTTATAGGGCTGTTTGAAAATTCGAATGCCCTTGCAGCATATCAAATAATATTTCATTATTTATATATATGATGAATAATTGTTATGCATTCCTATCCACTTTGAGTGCAATTAACTGTCATATTTTCATACGCTTCTGAGAGAATCTTCTTTTTTTAATATTCAAAGTTGAATTGTTAATACATAATTCAAAGTACCTCACACATAAAAAATCGGATTATAATATGCACAATCATATTGGAATTTTAATGACATATGGTATTGGAAATTGAGCACTATCGTAGTGACTTGACTATCTTCCGATAAGCTGGTGGCCCCTCTTGGCTTGTGATGCTAAATGCGTTGCAGTTTCCACCGCTTTTAAGATTTTGACACAAACTTTGATTATTTCTGTGGAAGAACCTAACCTACACAGTTGTGGTGATCGCATAGTCCATAGCATAGGAAGCCGCTATGACAACTTGTGCGTTATAACCGGCTTCTGATGCGTGCAGTTGCTGGTTAAGCATACGCCTGATTTATTCACGGTACTACCAATATCCATATCGTCGACGGACTAAACTATAAACACCCACGTACATTAGGTGACAAATATACGCAGCCACTTTCACTCAACATTTTTCGTATTATTCTTTTGGCGGACTAACTTCCCTTGAATGTCTCGAATTGGAACACAAAGAGATTGTCATTTTAATGGCTTATGTGATACCTTTGGATAAAAACCAGGTTAGTTACTGTCTAGCGCAATGACTCGCACCTATAAAAACTAATAAGCGGATTATTTTATAATAAACTGCATGTTGACTTCTTTCCGCTGGCGTTCATCGTTATTAGTGATATAACATAAAAGGCATACATCATAATTATCGTACTATATCATTCTCTTAGGGCGTTATGTTGTTCGCGTATCCGTAATATATATGTATATAAATGCATGGACTTGTATTACTCTTCTATAAACTTTTGTCGCCAATTATATCGAGCAGATTAATCATTCATAATTGTAAAATTCAACTTAGAAAATAATATAAAGGCTCATTTATAATAAGTAAATTTAAAAATATTCAAAACGTATTCAGAGGTTCCCGTACTCTTGATGTTAAAAAAGCTTGTCTTTTATCTTATGTTTATCTTCAAATCATATGCAGTATTTTTGTAATTTTGATTAATGTATGACCATTGATTTCTTCTAGAATATCATACACCACTGAACTTTCGCTATTCCTTTGAAAGACAGCCTTTGAAATCCGTATCGAAGCTTGTACCTGAAGCTTTTTAGAAAAAAATTATATTACGTCTTGCTTAGTAGTTAAATCTCAAACAAACACATTCTAGCTAACTTTGGCTTTCGAAAACTAGTCAATACATTCTCAAATCTTTGAAAATCTTGGTTACTTTAGAAATGCTTTTCAAGCAAGTTAAACTAATAGTGATGAATATGTGAATTCTTATATGTTTGAAATTGAAAATAGTAAGGGTGACCGAAAATCTGACAGAAAGCTCTATAAAAAAATGCAAAATTAAAAAAAACCTCGACTAACTAGAGAAATATTGATTCTAGAAAAAATAAAGCGTTTTTTTTTGCTCAAAATTGGGAGATTTATTGAATGATATGGATTTCGGAATATCGAAGGTGGATACTCCGAAAAACATAATTGTTATAGCAAATCTGAATTTGCCGGCGTGTAGGTTTTTATACTTTTCCTTTAAACCTTACTGTGTTCAAGAAAGATAAAAAGTTGGTTATATAATTACTCTCAAGTATTCCCGTTAATTCCCTGCCCAGCATTGCACTCCGGAATTAATCACTGTTACGATCAACGTTAAATAGTTTTTTAAAAGTCGAGTTTATGATGCCCCTTTATAGACTCAAGCTAGATCGTTAAATATGGTGTAAAGAAAAGTAACATTTAATAATTTCGGATTGTTTATGAGAACTGAAGAAAAAATGCAAGTGTAATGAATTACATCGACATGTACAAGGAAGGTACGTGATGTAGATTGTAGTAGCATTGTATATGCGTACTATATAAGGTGCGCCGATCACGGAACGAAAGCTATACAAAATGCGATTATATATTCTTTGCCATACGTCTACATACATTCTAATCATTATGCATGTTTTCTTCTGATTTGATATATTTACCCCCCCCCCCCCATTTGTGTAACTGTTCACAGTGATTATTAATTATTATTATGATTATTATCTAATTTCTATTGAAAAAACCCGGCTTTAGCTATGTTTTTTTAGGATTTCCGTATAACAAGTCAGTATCCTACATATAGTCATCCAAAGCGCTTGGTCGTCTCTTCGCGGTTGATGAATGGTTTCTTCACAATTTTTTACAATTTGAAACTATTTATGTTTTCAAGCCAAATAAGCCAGCAGAACCTTTTTTTTTTGATATTCATCCTATTGATTACTTTGTTCATTACTGAGTCGTCACCACACGTTGTGACTTAGTGCTAACGTAGTAGAGTTCATTTTATAATCAATATATTTCCGACCCTGTTAAAACACACTTTTATCAATTTGAGCAATTGTGTTTTGATGTACAGTGTCGCTACAATCTATGTTTTAGAACATCTCATAGAAACGCGCACTACAACGACTAATTAGTTAACATTATTGAAATGCTCATGTAGTTGACCGTGACACCTTTCTCAATCCTGAAAGCCTTTCATGTCCTTCTAATTTTAATTTAAAGCCCTCTAATCTAAGGGTCAAGGTCATAGTCAGTGTATAGATATCATGACCAGAAACCCTGGTGATGCTTCGCACGTCAGTATTTAGGAACTAGACCTCTCGTCTAATAACGTTAACTCACTGCCCATTAATGTCTAATTTTTCGAATTCAAATCAAAGGAAGTGAGAATTGACATAAACACTGCCGCTTGTTGCGGGGATAAAGTGCGCCTCGAAATTACGTGGAACAATGGTTTAGTCTGTGAAACTGTAGCATACAGACAGCTGGTTCAGCTTTTTTGTGTTCACTACGCCGGTGCCTTTACCTCTGACCCATTTAAGTCAGCAAGCAATATTCCTGCACATTTAATTATTTTAGCTCTCAAGATAGCGTTTATACATTTTTTGACACATTGATTTCTGGAAAACTTTAAGTAGACGATATTCACAAATAAAGTTATTTGTGTAGTAAAGCGATAGATGTTACTTAATTTATCCGAAATATATTATAGAAGTAACTAAGCGTATTGGTATTGACGCATTTACTTGATAGGATTATGAGAAGTACACGTATGACCACATTCTTAGGATATCGGAAAATTGAGAAATGCGGCCTGGGAGTCGTACATACGATAATTTTTGCAGAAAATAGGATTAAGGATAGTGTCAACATAATTTATTCAGACACAGTGCTTCAAGACTTTCACTTCAACGTTATCTTTGCTCAGAATAGCTTTGATCTCTAGAACGTTTAATTAAAACCAATACGTTTTTTTCCAATAAAAAAGTTTGGTTTATAGTTTTGAAATGAAATGCCGGAAACAAAATCTGTTCTGCAGTACGCCGGAATTGTCTACATAGAGCGCGTTACTTGGAATCATGTATTTTATATATATCTTACTTTTACATATAGCTTTACGAAACTCTTGTTTTACCGAAATAATTTTGTTTTTCTTATGACGTTCATACCTACAAAAACATATTGATCTAACTGATTCTTCACATGTTGGATTTATAAGATGTGTGTCGGCAGTATAGACACAAGCTCGAAACATCTAAGCTCAAGCTTATATTATGACTCTATGGTGAAGTTGATTTCCAAATGTTGTATTGTGCACATTGTTTGCGAGTCAATTTTTAGGAATGGCAAGGTTAAAAATGAGTTTGGTTAGAAGACGGCTAAACGACTAAGGTTTAAATTAATATTTTGATCAGGCTAATAAAATCTTTTTTACGATTTGTGAAATCGGTTTTCGCAAACTGTAGTTTGCTAACTTTTTAAATGAGTTTGGTTTACAACATTATAAATAATAACAGAAAAATTGCGAATTTAAAAAATGCTTTACATAATTATATGTCGTGGACCATAGTAAGTAATTATTAGAAAATTAGCTAAAACGCATTTTTTACATCATTCATTTTCAATATTTTTCATCAGTTTCAATCATTTTCAAATAAAGATGATAAAATTACTTTAATTTGAGTCAAGTAGTTGATAAGTCTACAAATATCTTAGTTTTTTTTCGGACCAAAAAAGACCAAAGTAAAATGACACGTAAATTTTGCAGTAGTTTCTTTTAAGAACACGTACCTTACAAGAACACGCTAACGTATATATATGCATATTACAGCTGTCTTACCTTGCATATTGCTACGACGCCTGAGGTTTTTAATTGAAGAAATACAAAATATTTTTTAAATGAATTCAAAACCCTTCCATGCAGAGAGCTTCCTTAAATATAAAGTTCGTACCGTTATCATAATGGTAGTCTATGGTATTTTTAACAAAGCATAACCTTTCTCATAATCACTCAGAAGTACTTGTCGAGTAGTGTGCTACTTATTATTTTTCGTCGCCTTTGCTTGTGTACCTTCAATATTTACGCAAGTTTATAATATTGTACATTATCTCCACGACAAAGCACTCTCGATATAGTGGTCCACATATATTTGTTTTTTTTTTTCTACAATATTTTACATGATATATATTTTTTTTTATATTAAAAGTAAGTTTAGTTACGCTGACGGAGCAAAGTTGGAGCTACTATAGCTCGTAGGTGCGATCAAACATCTCGGTCAAATCTAGTATTTCTCTTTCTATGCAAGAACCCTGACTTGATAAACAGTGGTTTCTACTTTAATCATTGCTTTAATTATTCATTCCTTCACTTAATTCACAATAGGCTTTTTTTGGAATAAAAGCCAACGAGCCATTATTATAAACTTGATTGGAGAGCAGTATTCAAGACCTTTTTTAATAATTTTCTTTGTCCATTATGCGTCACTGGTCGCAGTCATATGAAAAGAGCCGATTTATTTTAATTGACCGCTGAAGTTGACCATTTAGTCAAGCACGCTGCTCTAAATGACAATAGTCAAGTTAACAAGGCATCCGAACTTCAAGATCTTGAATTATTTTCCGGCACACAGATGAATTCAGTTTCATCTGACACGCCTGGAGTATTTTTAGCCTCATCTAACAAAAGACGTGGTTTTCGGTTTGTACATCCGTACTCAGTGGTTTTACTGTTCGTAAAATCTTCGTACTTAACGAAATCCTCCTTTTTTGAAAAGTTAATTTGAAAACTATCAATGATTCACACACGCGACATACCTCACTGACATTCTACTAAATAATTCTCACAAATCGTATTTATCCAAACACAATGCGAACGGATAGTAATCTGTATCTATCTAAAGAAAGAGATTATAAAATCAATCGTGCATTAAATATAGGCATTTGTAGTGCGATCTCGAGTAACTGGCTGTTAGAAAAATATGAAGATTTACCAAGAAATCCACTTAATTGTAATTTATCATTTCCATGAATGTCATACTCTTCCATACTAGGCTGGCGGTCGTACCTGCTTTTATATGCTGCCGTCTATATGACTGATGACCTCGTCCTTAGTAAATAATCTCGAGTGATATTTGTTGCTTAGTTTTGAAAGTACAAAATCTAGCTAGTTTCCAATTAGCTATAACATTAGCTATGACTTGGATCTTCTAAAGGCAATTCTAATACATCGTAGATGCGTTTTAAAACTCCACAGATCGAGCAGTCCAGTCAGTCTTGATGCGGCAGATACTTGGCCAAGATCGTAAGTAAGCTAACTATCTTGGCCAGTTGTTTCTTCAAACTCTAATACTTCCATTCTTACGTATGTTTCATTACCTGTTCTTTTGTCTACGAGTTAGGGGTGTTCCCGAGCAAGCACCGTCATGCTTTTATAAACAGCTCCTTGAACAGGTATGTACGTATGCTGTAGTGCTTTAAAACGAAGCATCTTCTAGGCTTATCAAGGTTATGTCAGCACTCCACGCCGACGTTACTAGGCCTTTTTTGAATTATCTAGATCTGTCCACACATCAAGCTCTTTTAACAAGCATCGGTTTTCATTGTTTTGCAGCTCTATATATTCTGACCCTTGTTGTTTGATAGACAAATCAGTGTACATATCTGTCATAAACAAAAATACATCTGATCTCCGCTGCCACCAGTCGTCTAGCAATCCTCTCAAAAAACTACCTTAATACAATCATGACAACATATTAAGTATTCTTAGCTATTTTTTATCCATTGTATCCAAAGGGTAAAAATACATTTACAGTATATTATCTGTCTTAATTGATAACTTAACATATGATTAGGCTTTACATAAACCTATCATATAATTTTTAGTAGATGCTCTGCTCTTCAAATTGATGCTGCTTCTGGATCTGTTTGAAGGTTTATTTGAATTCTGAGTAACTAAATTGAGAATCTACCTTAGAAGTACTTCATTGTATACTTTATGGAAAAAATTAGTCTACACAGACACTTACTCCAGCTTTAGCTGATCGAAGGCCTAATAATTATCATATATATGTGATTCCGGTTCTCTTTAATTTGTCTCAACACATTTCTTTGTCACTGTAAACTGCAAGGAATATGCTGACGTCAAAAAAAATTGTATCGATCTTGCTATACACTATTGTCTAGCTCTACAAATCATCTCACAAACTATAGTGTTTCTCTTATTCAAGTGTTGCGCAAGTGAATATTTATATGACGAATATCTCACTTCGATGTAATTTTGGTAATTAAATTGTTTAAAAATGCATGATGTCTTGTGTAATGATTTCTAATCTACATTTATCTAAATGGAAGACGCTTTACTGTTTCGACCGCCGTGCTTTTATTACTATACTGGAATATTTGTATAGATATTCTAACATGCACATAATATGGGGCTCAGTCAAACTCTACATAACAGAATTTCGAAAATAATATCAGTCCGAAAGCATTATTTGGATACTGAGAGATTAATTGTTAATTAACAAATTAAACAAGACATTGATGTAATACTAAACAGCAGTTCAGGTCGTAAAACTCATATCTGTTAAAGCGAAACATATAAGACTGATCATAGACGTACCTTTTCTTCTTAATATAAGCATTAGTAGTGAAATAAAAGTGTATTTATCCTTATAATTAAGGATGATCGAAGCTCAAAATATGCTGAACTAAGCAACCGGTTTAGTGTTCGGAGTGGTTTTATTCAGATATGTATATATACTGGTTATTCAAATAAAACTACCTAAAAGTTCCATGAGTTTGATTGAAGAGAGGTGTGAAAACTGCTTTCCTATGTTTGCTAGTAATAGAATATGTGAGGATGTTTCTCCTGGAGTAACGTTTTTGAACTGTTGTGGAAAAGAAGGCACTTAGTGAGACAGGTATTTGGTCCCCCACCCCCTGGCTAGAATCACTGCTGTGGCATAGGTTTGGCATGTTCTTTTCTCATGCATATCTCCTAAGCGCCCACTCAGAGTACTCTATTTTTAAGCTAAGATGTTCGTGAATTCCCTGTCCGCTCCTGATTTACCTTTGACACAATGCCACACGTTTTCCATCGTATTCAGCTTCGGTGATTTTCTAAGCAATGGCAGGGATTCAATATCATTTGCAGTAAACACCCTGTTGCCGTATAATATAATAACGTGTCGTGCACGGTCATATAATACAAACCCGGATTCATTTTCGTATCTGAGGTATTTTTGCCTAAATTACCTCATCTTACTGTAATTTTAATCCAGTTGACGAAATGTAGGGTTCCCGCAACATGGGTGACACCATATTTCCCATACGCAACACTATAATTTCCCTTGGATATGTGACTTGCCGAATTATACAAACCTTGTAAAGTTTTTCACCAAAATGCTTGTAGACGTGTTGCCCAAAATTTTAAAATGCACTACCAAAATAAACCGTTTTCAAGCTTTTAATTATTTAACTTTTGAACAACTTAGTCTATTCAAAATAATCTGTGGTCACAACGATGTTCTTATCATCGAAGAGCTGAGAGTAACGTTAATTCCTATACTTCACCTATAATCATTTATGTCTCTTCATAAACGGCACAAACGGAGTCAAATACCTGATTTATGCATAATTGTTCAAAGTCTTAGCACCATACATCTCAGTGAGTGGCTGTTCTTTCAGAATTGTCTAAAAACGTATGCAGATATTTGATTTGGGTGCAAGATGTCTTCGGTCAAACTCGACTGTGACTGTATATATATATATATATATATATATATATATATATATATATAGAGAGAGTGAGAGAGAGAGAGAGAGAGAGAGGGAAAGTATGTGGACATTTTGAAAATTTTCACTTCACATATCTTAGAGAGATACCCAACATTTTTCCGTAGAGAGCGGGAACAGCTGTGCAATGCATTTGCAACACCATTTTTATATTTTTATGGTACTGTTATAGCACTAGTGTAGCTGCAAGAACGACCTGCCGCCGATTGTTTGCTTCGATAATAGCGTGGTTCCAAAATTTTTTATTTACCTTTGCTGATTTTCTTCCAGTATGTATTCCAGTACTGCTTGATGATTCAACAAGATACATGGGAAAGGAAATAGGCGTTGACTACAATTAGAAATTTAGGGGAGACCCTTAACGCTTGTCGCATGAGACTTCACGGATCTTTCTATGTTCGAAGATTCAATGGCTTGTGGATACAAATAATTTGTGTAGATGTCTTGTCCCGAATACCGTTTACTTTATACTTCAAGCTCCGTTGAAATAAGACAGCTCTTCACTGTAGGACATTGCACAGAGCATGCTCGACGATCCAGAGAGAAGCAAAGTTGGACGGCGGACGAGGATTTCACGAATAAGCCTGGTTTACACATTCATGAGTTTTGGATCTAAAAGGAACGCGACAGAGATTCACCAAACACATAAAAGATATTCGAGAAGTACAATCCGGAATTGTCGGTTAGTTGCATTAAAACGTTAAATGCTAATCAGTCGCGCTTTCATTACAAATAATGTATACCCCGTAATACACTACACTTCTTGTATGTTTTCGAAATTTCTCTTTCTCTGTTTACTGCCTTCTGTCATCATTCTGTCTGTAATCGATGAGAACTGGCAAAACTTAATTTTAAAAAATTCTACAGTGCCGTTTTGCTTTGAATCATCGCGTATTGATGAATAAAGGAAAAGTTAGCTAATGTCTTCATGTTGGTACCACTTTTGTTAATCACGCTTTCCGGACGAATTTTTAAATATGTTGAAAACGCGCATGTGAAACTTATCTATGTGCACTTTCCATTCAAGTCTATGACTTCGTTCACTGCTTCATTCTGTATTACACCTTGACCTTTTACATTCCAATAATGATGATTGAAGATAGAAGACAAGAAATAGAAAGGGAACATCGTTGACTAAATTGTTTAATCGAAGACTGATTTGTCTATTCTTTAAGTTTTACAGAAATATATTATATAACTCTATCTTTGGCTTTCTTTCTTTTCTAACTAAATCACATGTAAATAAACCTACAAGTTCAACAAAACAGCTAAAACAACAACAAAACCCAACATCTCGAATATAATACTTCCGAGCACAAGTGAATACTGTAATGTTTTTCAATTTTTTTAAAATAAAGTGATTTTTTAATTCAATATAACAAGCTATTCATTCAGTTCAAAATCGTCAAAAATTGGCATTTTTTAGAATAAGAAATAATCCGTGATCACAATTGCGTTAATACTTGCTAACGACCTTCCCCTATATGGTTGCAGAAGCGAGAAATCAAGCTGTGTGAGGGCCATGAGCCGCTCCTTCCGTGTTCGCTTTCGTTGTTTATATAAATAGCAAAGCTATTAAGTAACATAAATTGCTAAACTGCTTTTCCAATTATGTTGATTGTGCTCATCATTAATCTTATGCTCTTTTGCCTGTAAGTGAGAGTTTCTCAACAAACGTCTGCCTTTTATCACGACGAAGACTTTTCGCGGAAACTTCCCGCAGACCGAGCTTGACAAAAACAAGCAACAATGATATTTACTAACGAAGATAACACACCGATACGAATGAACCAATGATGAACTTGTTCACGCGACTATCGACACTACTCAACTTGCCATTGTTAGTGGTGTCTCTCGACTGTTGTCAACCTCTACAAATGCCACAAAGATATAAACATTAAGTCGTACTTTTTTTTTCTTTTTTTGTTTCCTTTACATTTTTTCGTCGTCATTTGCTGGTTTTATGAATAGCTAGTTGCGAGGGCAAGAAAGGTAAGATTAACCCCAACCGGTCCAACTTAATATTGTGCTTTCGTGTAAATAGTATTATTTTTTTGCTTTTTTTTTGGTAAGGACATTGAGTACCTACAGCTAAAGTGCCAATGAACGCCCTGCCAACATTCGGAAAGCGAGGGTGGTGATGCTAGTCGTTTGAAAGGTAAAATGAAGTGCGGGATCGGAGGGGGATGTTTTGCAGGAAAATCGCATAGACCGCGGGTCATCCGGAAGAGCGAGTTTTGAAGCCCTAAGGGTCACAGGTGAAAACGTTTCACAAGTTGCCTTGTGCATCTGTCTGCTGTTAAAACAACCGTTACAACGTCGTTTGCGGAGCAATGGCTTAACGAAGCAGCGATAAATTCGGCAGCTCGCTGCTTGATGTTTTCTTGCTGCGTTTCTTACCCGCTCTGCTTTTTCAGTTAATATGACTACACTACGTGTAGTTGACCGTCTTTGGGGGATGACCCTAGTCATTGTGCGGAAATAAGATGGATGCTGGGGGATAGCTTCGTAAGACCGCATGGTGTCTGTCCATGTAGAGATAGCTACCTCTGTAGCATACGATGCAGTGAAATCTGTTTTTTCGTCACTACATCACTACCATAAAGAATCAGCCAGGCAACTACAACTGCTATTTGATGGTACTATGTTCGTTCGTTCGTAGTTCGTACACCTTGACCCGGGCTAGTAGATTGGCAAGTAGACTAGGAAGAGCCATTGCCCAATAGATTCCCAACTGACGACCCAGCAGTTTGACCGTGTTACTGCGAGCACTGCCTCTGCGACGATTCCAACCCCTCTCCCCGCCCGCAGTAGTACTTGCTGCTAATGCGAGGAAGAGAGAATCCGTATCGGGTTCAACAACTAGAAACAGTTAGCCAGTTAAATCCATACAAACTCGTCACGGTTCAATCAAAGGTTTCGTATGAGCGAAATGTGACATGATTGTTTGACAAGAGTAGCAACAGCAGCAGCAGCAAAATCCTAACATAATGTGTGGTTGCAAGTATAAATGGACAGATGGATGGCATTGTATATAATGCAATCATCGAATTGGACGGCATATAACAACAATTGAATTAAGATGAAAAGAATAACGACGAGGGAGAGGGTGTCGAAAAAAATCATTCGACGCCGGTTAATAAACAGGAAGGCATGTACTTGTTGCCCCTGATAGTATTTACCGTTACTGGTTATGTGTTCCCGATAAAATCCCGAAAAAAAATCACTATGTTTTAATCTGGACCGTTGACGTCGCATTTTTTCATTTGTGTGCCGCCGTCTTTTCCCTTCTTGTGTGACGTAATAGCATGACTAACAGTCGTGATATTGCGAGACTGCCTATGTGGAGTTAGCTCATGACCTAATATCTTAATCCAGGTTGGTGTCTGGGAAACTTAAATAGCCTGAAAATTGCATAAAATCTGAAATTGTCAATTAATAAAATAACTGCTAGTTGTATAAGGGGGATACAAACATTAATTTATTACATTTTAATAGTTGTGTAACAACATAGACTAATCGGGTAATTATCAACTCCGACACATAAATAGTATAATCGACATTTTTCACTATGAGCAAGAAATATATTGAAGTAGATTCCATTCCAATATAAAACGCAATGCTAGTCACAGGCAACATGAAAAACAACGATGACAACAGTAGTTCAGCAGAGATTTGAGAATGACAAGGACTAGCTTAAGTCGTGTGTCTTCAAGCGTCGATGCAGTCAACTTCCGTCGGCTGAAGATTTTTTGTGACCGTAAACATGTATATCAAACAATCAATTAAACGCAACCTTACTCGCTTAAATTCAAGCATACATATATACGCACGCACACACACAGACGCTATCACACAATCACACAAATAACATATAGATAACTCTTGCTAGTCAACAACAATTACAGCCAACTAGCTATGTGGTATATACACGGACCAACAATGATACAATTGTGCAAGTAGATGGCACGTTGATTTTTGATTAGTCACTAAAATAACATTGAACAACGTTAGCGACAACTTTTAACAGATCGCCACATTTTTGGACACTGCTATACGGGACAGATTTCCAAGATAATCTTCACTGCAGCAACGGGCAAGATTTCATTTCCTTTTTGCTGCTGTACCTTGCTCTGCATAGTATCTGACTATTAAATCAAACCATCCGCAGACCATCAGACTGTGTAAGCTACATCATGCTGTAGCGTAACCGAATGACATGATTCAGAAGACATAGATAGACGCGTAATGAGACTCGAGTGAGAAAGATTATAGCGGCCAGCACCGAATAACGTCGGTTGACTTTCGCTGACCCACTAGTTAATTCGTTTGTTTTTCTAACGGTAAGCATAAGCAACAAGCAATAACTAATTTTCTCTATTAACGACTGCAAAAGCGTTCCTGATCAATTAATACCATGAGTACTGGGGAGACTCACGGTGGGTGAACGCAAATTCTTAATTCGTTCGTAATGAGCAGATTTTTGCAAGTTTTGACATTCAGAAAGCCTACGATATTGTATTAGCCCTCTAAGTTACTCGGATCCTCACTTGTGCGATTCATTGAACTTCGGCTTAATAATAAACATTAAATATACACAACTACGAAAGACAAATACTATAAAATTTCCGAAATTCAGTGATATATCTACTAAGCTACGTCCGGAAACGTAACGTAAAAAAAAAACTAAAAAATATGAATTTAAAATCAAGATGAACAGGAAACCAACTATGTGCAGATCGTAAAAGATCATAATCACGTGCAACCAAAGCATTGGGACAAAAAGAACGTACACCAAAATAAACGAGAGATCTGATCGCTCTTCTCATAGATCAACAGCAGTTGCTGCCGTTGTTGTTCTTGTGCACAAATGTAACAGATGTGTTACGTAGAACAAGGGTGACTCCTTCGACGAGGCTAACTGGAGTGCCCAACAAGAACGAATCTCGACATGAGCCACAACTATCGAGTTACACGAAAATTATAGCGCAAAGTTGTGTCTATGATTTCTGTTATGGAATTTGCTACTACAACTGTAATAATGTATTGATAATTGTTCGCAGAGCAGTTGAAGGTAGGTTACCAGCCTCCTCCGTGTCCGCCACCACCGCCTCCGCCTCCGCCGAGGTTAATTTCCTGTACCTTGAATGCTTTAGCACCACCGCCTCCTATGTGGCCACCGCCTCCTCCAGATGCCCAATCTCCGCCGCCACCACCGCCTCCAGAACCGCCGTCGATGACTTTGATTTTGAGCAGCTCTCCACCACCGCCATGTCCACCTCCAAAGCTTCCTCCACCTCCGTGGCCGGCCCCAAATCCTCCACCCACTTCAGTCACCTTCCACTTTTCACCGCCCCCAAAACCGCCGCCGCTACCACCAGAGGGCCATCCGCCGCCGCCTCCATGTCCGCCCCCTCCAAATCCACCACCGATTTCAGTCACTTTCCATTTTTCGCCACCACCAAATCCGCCTGCGCCGCCGGCGGACCACGCGCTGTGTCCTGCGCCACCAATTTCAGTCACCTTCCATTTTTCGCCGTTACCTCCGCCAGTATGACCGCCGCCCTTACCAAAGTTGAGCGGAATTTCATGACCTTTGCCGATTTTCACGTCGGGCACTGAAATCTTCCATGAATGGCCACCGCCATGTCCTCTGCCGCTTCCCCCTCCGGACCATCCTCCGTGACCAGCGCCCCCGCCTCCACCTGTCATAGAGGAGAGAGCTCCGAGAAGCTGATGCACATCGGTTCCATGACTTTTTCCAATTTTTACATCGGGTACGCTGATCTTGAACGAATGTTTTCCTCCCCCACTACTACCTCCATGGCCGCCTCCGCCGCCTCCACCTGACCAGCCTCCTCCGCCCCCACTTCCACCACTTGACCATCCACCGCCGCCAGCGCTGCCACTACCATGACTGCCGCCGTGGCCGCCACCCGACTGCCAGCCCTCTTCCATTTGGCTTTTCATTAAATGAAATGGAACGACAATTGGTACAAATTTGGCATTTTTTAGAGTCTTAAAAACCTTCTTCAAAACGATCTTTTTGATAATTTTGTGCTTGTCACCCTCCACGACTGCAAACATCATTATTGACGTTAGTACAGCTAAACACACTACTAGCATGGACTTCATCGTTACGACACTTAGTCCCTGGAACAATCACGGTCAACGGAGATGCACGATTTAATAACAGAGAGAGTACAGCGGGCCCAAATAGGACCACATACGATTAGAGAACTCCACCTTACGATAGCCCGGCGTCTTGTGGTACGGGGCTGTCTACGAACACTGATCGACCCTCAGTGGCCGCACACCTTTTAATACGAACCCAAATCCAGCCCTTTCCCTTTCTCTGCTAAGTGGCCCAATAAATTGTCTTCTGTCTGAAGCTACAATAGAATCGTTATGTCGGTGGTAACACACGGAGGGCCATAGAAACGTTAAGAGAAGAGGGAATGACTGTTAACAGTGGCAAGAAAGAACTCTTTCTACTTTCCTCTCACAGGAGACTATCGGACACATACGGTGCGCTCGGTGCGAACGCAAGTGTCACGTCATTGGCGAAGGTAAACGTTTCGATAGACGAAAGCGCTGAACCACGCTCAGACGACTTCGGCTAACAGGCCAGAAAACTGAGGCTGTCAAAGATTTACTCCTGGTTGTATATAGATGTCAGTTGCTTAATTTAGTCTTCGCATACGCTCTTTGCACTACTGTGTCTCGTCAGTATCCCGGTATAATCTTTGTTCTTGAAACTGTTGATTTATGGTAACAGAAACTTATTTGCGGGGTACTTCTAGCAAAAAAATTAAAAATAGACCACATAATGGTTCTCAGGAAGTGTTTGTTTTCATAGTAATTCCATTTTTTTTAGTGAACTTTTCTAATTTGTTTTTTTATCTGAACAAGTTTGCTTTTTATCTTTTAAAACCGCTTTTTTTTAAGCATAGCATCTAGGAGTTGCCTCTGCTAGGAGTCCAATCAAGGTGAGTGTTGTTGGGCTTATCTGAGATTTCCCCAAGGGACCTATGAAACAGCTTGGCAAAAATACAGGTAGCTATAAATTTCGATAATAAATCCTCACTTTTTTTAAATTTCTTAGTCTTCCTTAATTCGTTAGATTTTCCTTTCTTCATTTTTAGTAATAATTCGGTAACTTTGATACTTAAACCAGCGTGGTGCTATGCTTGTTTGAAATGCACTCAAAAAGATGGGCACTTGTTAGCTAGACCATGCCTTCTTAATTCAGTTAGTTGCCGGGATGGGGAGGGGCTGTATTGTTTTCATTAGTCAGCATGGCATCGTTCAAGGTAACAGGGCACAATCAAACCACAGTTCGAGTCCAATTCGCTGGTCCATTTTTATAGACATTTTTTTTTATTACTTGCTAGTCTTGTCGAAATTAGTATTTTTTTTACTTCAAGAGGGTACAATATATGAAAATATGTTTAACTTAAAAATTGTGTCCTCGTGAGGGCTCTTTACAGCTTCTAAAACCGCACATGTTTACGCTTGATACTTGAATTTTCAGCTACGATCTTATTTATGAACGCAGTTACGGAAGCAACCGCGGCAAAAACATTAAAACTTAAATTGTTCAACTGTTATTTTGTCCGATACATCTCGAGATTATGTGACGTTTTCAAGAAAACCAAAGAGATATTAAATTAAAAAACAATCACAACTGAGAAGATGCCAATTTCGTGGAGTGAACGGAAACTACCTAGAATGTAATTTCTCCGGTAGGTACTTATTGTGATTTTTATACTAGTAGTTAGTTTCCGAAAGAATACATGATTATCGTGTCAAACCCCAATTTTTTTTTTCGAATACGTTCGGTATCAGTGTCGCCGTTAGGCATTCCATGCCAAACTTATTTACACTAAACTTGCCATTCGCCAAATAATCATAACCAAAAACAGTTAATTTTTTTATAATAAAATGACTCGTCTATTGTATGGTAAGGGGTTGTATGCATCTGTTGCTGCTGGACTGCTTGCGTTAACACATTACATTATCCGTTTTCAATAATCCGCTTACAAAATATAATGGAAGTACGAATTTACGTTAATAGTCACGTTTCCTTAGTGCTATAGAATATACAAGCTATCTATAAAAAGAAGTTTGCCAAATCGTAATTTGTCGGATTCGGGTGATTTAGTGAGCGCTTTGAAATGTACTGCACTTACTCAGAAGAAACGATGCACGTACCCAGCTGGCTGCATAAGTTAACAAGATGTGGATGTGAATGGATTCCTGAAAAACAAGATTTTTATAAATAAGCCAACACTAGGGTGTATAAAAATCAGTTGCTGGTTTCACTGTATTTGTAATAGTGGTAAAAAAATTAAAATTGAGGTAATAATCGCTCCGCAATTACGCATACATTAACCGAGCGTACCTAGCACATATTTATCTAGTATTCAATACGTATAAATGTTTTTAGACCGTTGTACAGGAATTTCAAAACCTTAATATGAATTTTGTTTTTTTGTGAACCATTAAAACAATTGCAGTTTCTCGAAGTATAAAATTAAAATCGTATTTCTACTGTTATAAAACTGGAAAAAAAATAGAGATATACAAAATGCGTGGTACACAAGTGCTAAATAATGTTGGTCCAAGACATTATTTCTACAGAACTGCTAAACGATTTACTAATTTTCATTGCACATATCTTTTTTTTAAGTCCGCTGCAGTTTTTCTTCAAGCGATGAGTATAGAGTTTAATAGCCTGTATTAACTTTGTTCGTAATTTTTTAATTATTAATGGCCTTGCAAACTTCCACAATACCTTTTGCAGTAGTATAAACAAGAGTTAATACTTCGCTGAGGTTAAAGTATATACATTTATCGTTCCTTTTTATGTATTTACATATTAGGTGAAATAAATTAGGCGTCAGTTGTATTACAGCAAATCTGTATTTGGTGAAGGCTATCGACTGGGTACGTGTGGGCATTTTACTTTTACAAGCGGGCTGAAATCTTACCGTTTCCGTTTGAAAAATAGAGACTTAACGCAAATAATTATGTACTTTGCCGTCAGTATAGAGGTAGATACACCTAAAAAATCACATAAAAGATCCCTAATTACTTTACCCTAATTACTACTAAAAAGTATGGCTATCATCCAACATATTACTAAACTATCCTATACAGGGTTGCAAACATGGACATGTCTGCTAAATAATCGTCGAACTAGGTGTATTAATAAAATCATAGTACGTCTATTACCGGCGCCGTACTCTTGTATTCACGTTTAAGGCAGAAACAGGAAGCCTCCATAGTAGCTGTTTGAGTACTAAATGATAGACCCAATCATCTACCGGATATGCCTTCATAAACGTTAAGTCTTACAGCCTATTTTTGCAGCTGTTGTACCATTTTTGATTTTTTTACTGTTTTGGCTAGAAGTTATTGCCGTGAAAGTATAAGTGGCAGCAGTCAAAGTAACATGTATTATCAATGGTCGATTGAATTTGTGTTGCGAATAGCGACGGCTATGTCCCTTGTGGAGGTGACACGTGATAGCAAATGTCGAATGCATCGCGACAATGTCAATAAATTCCGTTGCGAAAAGCAACAAATCGCATCTGGTTCAATTATTATTACAACTCCTATGACTTCTACTTGAGATAAATTCGGCCAAACACCAGCCGCTGTTTTCGGTAAATGCTGAAAGTGTGCGCATTAAGGAAATCGTGTTGTTCTCTGTGTCCACGATGACATCAGCCCTGTTGGCGGCGTCTGTGGCTGTTGTTGCCGACAGTGTCATCTACCTAAAAGTGGATGCTGCAATTGACGTTAGACGGATGACCCTACGTTTATCCAGAGGCGGCGCTAGTGCCTGAGTGACAGCCACGAAGGTTACGTACCCTACGGGGGGTTAAGTTGAAACCGGTAGTTCGTGCCGTCATCAGCACTCTGCTGACTTCTGTGGCGCTTCGTCGCCCCCGCCGCGCGACAGCTGCCATCACAACCACAAACAGGGAAATTGGAGCCGCCATCCGGTATATGACACTCTCTATAGAATCATCATATCGTCAGCACCACTACTTTTACAGCTACAACAGGTGCTATCACTATTACTAGCTTAGAGATCACTGACCATTACTGAACAGCTTCAGTTGTAGTGCAAACAAAAAGATCGCGAACTTCTTTTTAGCCAAAAAAAGGTAATCATACTGATCGTCGCAATCACCATGATTATAATTATGATTATAATAATTATCATTAGTGGTATTGTTGATAACTTTTCTAGCGCAATTCGTTAATTAACATAAAAACAAAAGGGAGTGGCTTCGTCCGTTCTCCGTAAAGTGAATTCGCCATAAAGTAGGAGGTTTTAAGAAACAGTCTGTGTTGGATAGAAGTTTGCGCTGTACCGATCGGATACTAAAGCACATCTAATGGTAACTAAACTCTGTTCATTAATGAGAGGTGTCGCTTTGCGCTCATATGGCCGTGTATTTATAAACCATAGTATTCGATATATTACAATATATATGATAATCCAATATTGTAGAGCATTACATATTTATGTGAACTTACCATACGCTTATTTGTCCTATATTTGTGGATCTGACATCAGTAGGAAGCGCGTCCAAGACCGAATCCAATTATGCTAACTTCAGACATTTCATTAACTAAAACGGTTTTTAACAGACTTATCGCATTTTGTCATCTTTACCCTGCGAAACGCTGAACTAGACGATTAGATAGTAAGTTCTTTGTACGCGGAGTTTTTTTTTTCATAAAAAAGAATTTCTTTTTTCAAGAAAGAACAGATCGTTTCTTTGTGCTGTGCATTCCCAAAAAGCCACCCTAGCGTAATTTATTAAAAGCATTAGCGTTGTGTAAATAATACATGCAGTTGTAACATTACCGCTGTAACTAGGTAAAACGGGTAACCAGATAAGTTTGAGGTACATATGGTAACAAGTGCAGACCACACCAATTGACCGAAAGTTTTTAGTAAAACGAAAGTCATTTTTGCTTTTGGATATAACCTTTCGACGAGTTTCATCGAATAAGTGACCGCTGACCATGAGCATCGAGGTTCCGCCTATTTGTTAGAAAACAGGGTTTGCAAAGGTTTGCATCGCAAATAAGAGTTACCGTATTTGCACTGTGTAATTCGAAAACTTCGAATCTGAAAAATTAGGGCAAATTACGGTAATGACTACAATTTCTATCTTGAATTGCATTAGATATATATGTTGGTTCGGTTTAAGGGGTGAAACTTTCCGTAGATAGTCGTGCGCACCTATTCAACACCTCCGATTAATATAAAAAGTGCAAAGCGCAAACAAGGTTCAAAATTGTGTGCCAGAAAGCATTGGCCAATTTTTTTAGTCCCGGCGTGCTGAGTACAAAGTAGTACACAGCTTGTCACAATTTAGATCAGGCAAATCGCTGCAGTTAACTAAAGCTCCATGGTGGGTATGCCGGGTGCACTTCTTGCTCGTTGTTCCTTAGGTCAAAAAGCTAGCGCAACAAACCGGGGTAGATGCGTGATGTTTGAGAAAATCTTTACGACGAGGAGTCTATAGCTAGGAATGATACTCAAAAGTGGCGTGCAATGTTCAAAGGTGACACCTTTGACCGAAATTACGAAAACTTGATATTCCGAGTTTATTGAGGATTACATAAGACCTTTTATATATCTCTCAAATACCTTTAGCCATAGATTTACTGTACACCCAGGAAATAATGGCTTGTGATTGGTTTAATAGATTATCCTTAATGGCTTGGACTCCTTGAAATCGAAACAAATGTGAAATAAAGCAAATGTCGAAAATACTTCTTCAGCCATTCGGCATAGCTATTTTCAAGAGTTAAATGTAAATGTATAATTTAGCGATTTGAATAAACGACCATAATTCGAAGCAACGAATGGTTTCTAATATATCTTATTTCTGATATATAATATTTGACTTTGTCGTTAGTACCTACCTAGGTTTACAAATATAAATTGACCAAACAAAATGGAAGGAATAACTCAATAAGTGAACGTAAAAGCTTTGCTGATGAAATAATAATACACAGTTACAGTTACAAAAAAATACACAAAATGTTAAGTAAAAAAATTCTGCATTATTAAAGAAAAATAAGGTAAAGCTTAAATGGCCAGCAGTAGATTAAAAGCGTTCTACTAACTATAGGCGCAACAGCAGACCTTATCGTGACGCGGCCGATCAAGTAAATCTTAATAGTTATCTGAAATGGCTTAAAGTTTTGCTTTGCTCTCCTCTAGTATAAGTCCAGCACAACTTTCCAATTATGGAGTGGACTTTCAGGTAGTCTATAGAAAACCATAATTACTATATATATATATATATCGATATTTACGCTTTTATACTTCTATTAAAGAAATCTAAACTAAAAAATTATTTTTCCTTTTTCCTTTTTAGCTTCCAATTTAGAGACTAGTCTAACCCAACGCCTTAACATTTTTTGTAGGTAAATAGTTTAGTAAAAGGCTGTTCTTTGCCTTTAGCCTTTTGCGCAAAAGTAGACTGAAGTAGATATATTATATTTAAATAGTATGTTTCTCTTTGGTGTTATTGAACTACTTCGGATTTCTCAACAATTGACAACGACGCCGTCTGTAAAACCATTTGCTCGTGTTCTTGGTTCGCCCAACGATGACTTCTCAGATCATTTTCTTAGCCCGGTTACCACCGTTATGATGATGGTTATAACTCAAAAATCGGTAAAGATGGTCGCATCGAGTGACCACAGTAATTCACTGTCAAGGCCGACTACAACGGGGGGTAACACACATAGTAGCACATATCTATCAAGTGGTCGCATAATAAATACCAACAAATTAGGCGGCAAAATATAGATATAACACGGAGAATGCTGTGGAGGATGTATAAGTGTAATAACACATTATGAAAGATGTAAAAACAACGAAAAGTTTACTGGGTTAAGCATACATGCTACCAGATTCGCGCACACTTTACAGATATCACTGACAGCACACCTACCTAAAGGCTAACAATTTTCCGGAAACCAACAATTAATTTCAGTATCAAGAACGAAATAATGTCTTTTTCGTGGTAGCTGTAATCAGAGGCTCGGCGCGTTTCTATCAATTCTTTTTTGGCCGTCAACACTGCTTGATTCTAATCTCTCAAAAAGAAAGCATGAAGATGTTTCCAAGAAAAAACAGAAACAGCAAAGCAAAAGGGCAAGAAAAAAAAACATTATATTAACCACCA
This sequence comes from Varroa jacobsoni, assembly GCF_002532875.2. Lineage (NCBI taxonomy): Eukaryota > Metazoa > Arthropoda > Arachnida > Mesostigmata > Varroidae > Varroa > Varroa jacobsoni. The sequence continues at coordinate 133,196 of NW_019213768.1, forward strand.
CCATCACCTATTGGCACAATTGGTCGCAACCGTGCTAGCATTTATGCCTGTCAATTTCCTATACGATGCACCGTTACATTATTGTCAAAAATTAGTAGTTCTTAATAACAACAAAATGACAAATGTAAGTGATCTGTTTTATGATATGTCAAACGTTTTTGTTGAGATGCGTTTGAGAACGACTACTGAAAGTGGTAAGCCGCGCCTTAAAAACTAAACTGATAGACGTGGCTCAAGTGAGACCTATTTTGTTACAAAAATGTGCTTGCAAAACTTCCATCGCATGCGCGCCTGCTATTAAACCGGCAAAAGCTTAACGTTGTTAATACGCGTTCGTGTGTATGTAGCTGCGTGTCTGTGTGTATTCTCAAAGGTTCATAGCAAATGTTTCTTTTCACAGATATCTTTCACGTTTAAGGATTGAAGTTGTTTCCGTGCATACGTAGCCTCTTTACAATGGTTATTCCTCTATTTTCGTTGTTTCTCTATTACACATTACAATCTTTGACGATTTCCGACGTTTCACTTAACAATCTCATCGTTGCTGTTGCTGATACGGTAATCGTTACAAAAATCGTTGCCTTGCTAAAAACAGTTAGTTTTAGCAACTAGCAGCCGGACCGAATTTCGTAGTTTATCGTCGAAGAAGGGGTGAAAGGTCACCAAGAAGTGAAAATGTATATTTGCGAGTTTATTTTTGCTCTGGCTGGTATTTTGTCAATACCCCATTCAGTTTGAACATATTGCTCCCTCAGATTGTCATTCTATGAATCCGTCTTTATCATGCAAATAACAACGAGCACTTTCAAAAGCAAAAACAAAGAACGTTAAAAGAAAACCAATGGTAAGCCTCTATTGTATTGTATGAAAATAGACCCGCGACAAATCATTTATTTGTATAGTTATAATTGCTATTACTACAATTGTCTGCAGTGTGAATAATAAGTCGTATTAGCATTCGTTTCTCTATTTCTTACCTGTGTTTCAGAATTATTGAATCACTGCAGTGTACGAGATCTTATTACTGAGAAAGTTACGAAATGTTGATTATGTTCATTTTTCTAGTGGATGACCGCTACAGTAAAACGTATATTTGCATCTTCTTTTTTTACTCTCCACAATCTTCATTTTCTATAATTCTTGTTATTTACGTTGCTGACTCCTTACAAGCAATATTTGAAATTGTACTATACAGCCACACTGTCGACGACTTTTATTTCTTATATTTTCACGTCACTGGATAGCATAAAGTAGCCGTTGGGAGTCTTTTCGATTTCACTTCTTTCGGTTACTTTAAATACTGCCATTGAACGTTCGCAAGGAGGTCTTGGTTCATGGAAACAATAATAAGCCAATGAGCATTTTAGTCTATCCATCTAACTTTATTGCTTGTGCACTGTAATATCGATGTTGTTTTAGTATCTGGGGATAATTCAAGTACGAAGAGATAAGTTTAAACTAAATATAGAAAAGCCTCGCCATCTCATTCTGAGTATAACTGTCTCAATTGGCAATATTCTTTTGCAGGGCATAATAATTTAAAGTACATTAATTAGGAAATGCTTTTTAGTCAAAAAAATTTTGATTTTGTAATAGAAAAAATATCCTTAGACCAAAAGTGCCTGTGATTCCATTAAAACCGTGGGATGATCGAAATTATTAATTCATAAATTAATGTGACAAAAAATGGGAACATTTTAGTGATTTTAGACTGATGGCGGAGCCCGACGGCGTACTGATTTTTTTGGCAGTGAATGAAACTTTTTAGGTGTGATACGCATATGACGCAATATTGCGGGTCGCAATATTACACCGGTATAGTATTCGGGTAAACCCAACTTCTCCTGGTGTTCACTAATTGTTTCCTGTTCAGGAATGGTTGGTATAATAGATGAGAGCCCTTGAGTAGTTTTATGCAACTTCATATTTTTACGAAATTAAGTTTGAAAGGCAACAGGCATGATTGAAAAACAGCCCAGCAATCGCTAGGATAAAAAATGCCGAGCATAGCTTATTTTAACTGAAGTTTAAACGATAAGCCATATTGATACAGCGACAAATCCGTTTACAATGGCGTTATCATTATTACTCTTTCGACTTTGTTAAGTGCAAAAGTGATAATCGTTTCCCGGTTCAGATTGGTCGAAGTAAGCTTCGTTCTTGTTTCGGTCGTCTCCTAATTTCCCAGAATGAACGTTAATTGTAACGGTAGTAAACTACTGTCTTTGGGTGAATCAACCTTAGATCCACATCTTTCTTACAATTTCATGCTGTCGCTTTGCCAAAGTAGAAGGGTTGTGCCACCAAGTGCTTACATCACTGCTCCGGTTTCAGGTTATTCGGGGTTTATGGTTGATTTGCGCGTTCATTGCGTTAACGGAAAAGCAGGATCGACCAGAACACATGGTGCTATGGTAGCGACATGTTACGCACAACAACAGGATTACCAAAAGATGTTTTAGCGGTAATTTTAGCAATAAAAGTCCACTCATTCTTACAACAAGACCCTTTTTTTTAGCCTGAATCCGGTTTTAACCGTAACGACTGCTGCGATTGTGGAATGTCCTATATCAGCGTAATCACCATTGTCATAGATCATAGCCGCCGAGGTGTTAACATTCTTCATCCAAATCGCTAGACCTCCATTCGTCTTTCTTTTATCTGTAATATGTCCAGCGCCAAAACTTATCACTTGACGAATGCATACGCGTCCTGCTACACACAGCATATTATTTTGCGATACATACGCCTTTCGATGTAGGAGAGAGAAATACTGACCAAGCCGTTACCAACTGCTACAAGCAGTTGTGTTACTAGTAGCAACTGTAATAGTACAGGTAGTAGAAATAAGAGATTGACAGCCGCAGCTCGGCCACAGCAACAGCACAGGAAAAGACCACGCAAAGCATGCTGCTGCACGGACGGCTAGTAATGCTGCGTTTGCTGTTAACATATGCAGGCCGGACGTCACGCCAGCCCAATATTCACTTGCAACATCTGCAACATCTTCCGTCTACAATAATATTATCGATGAGCTACAAAAGAAAAAAGGCTCTCTTACGTAACAACAACAATAATCACACACGTTTCAAGTATGCATATAAAGGTAGACGCTAGAGCAAAATACGCACATAAATATATGTATGTAAATATATCAACATCGTGTAAATTAGTCGGAACGTACATAGTCAGCACCCAATCTATGCAAATGGCGACTACGCAGCCAGCTACAATAACAATAACAACAGCTACTAGTACCACTGCTACTAAAAGCTAACTGATGATTTCACTTCTGGCTGCGTACGAACTATTTCAGCTGACCGCCAATAGTAAATTTAATTTTCGCCTTGAAGGAATCCTAATAACTGATCACCATATCCTTAAATATATCGTGTATTTCTTTCTATCTCGCCTTCACAAATACACCTACTATACTAAAATATAGTACATAAAAATAAGTAGAATTTGCACGAAAATGAGCTGAAAAATCGAAATTGAAATTTAGCTATTCTTTTAACGGTTAAAGCAGCAGAAATTGACCTTTTGACCATAAAAATTACATTTTATCGGCACAATGGAAAAATTCATATATATCGCAATATTAATGGTTACATTTTGATTAATGCACTGTTAATGATAGACGCACTAAAAGAATTTGTTTTATGCTAGCGCCTGCCGCGCTGCGACACTCAGCTTGCGATCTACAGCACTAGAGCTGCAACTAATGCGTTTCTCTGTTGGCTTCTATGTGGACTTTCTACACACATTGTTAATCTGCCGCAACATTCATCGCTTTCGACAGCAAATGGACAGTGTCACTTTATCCTATCTATCGAATACTATTGACTCTCTATTCTGTTCCGCATATCCTCAACCGAAGACGCAATTACCAATTTCGATCATAATCATCTGGAAATTTAGATCGTGTGCAGTGAAGCTTTTGTAGCCTAACGGTTATCGAGAATACGAACACTTTCTTTCAGTTAATATTAAAGCCTCTAAATAAGCTAGACTCTTAAGACTGAAGGCGAGCTTTAAAGTCATATTTCATCGCCATTTCATAGCTATAGTTCTTATTATACTAGGAGCAAAATTTGAAAAAAAACGCTAACAAAACTGGGCTATGAAATGCAAGCACCTAGTTTACTTGCGGTTTTTAGTTTTTATACTCTTTTTATTTTTATTGATACTGTCTTCGGGAAACTTAAGTTGAATTTAATATTTAATTTACTAATAAAATATCCTACAGCCAAACACTGGCTGGTTCCCAAGAGCTGGCTTCCATCTTCATTTCTGTACATTCGCTGTACGCAAACAAATAAGATGGAGGTTAATTGAGGATCAGGAAAAGAAACGTTACTTTTTGGACAAGAGTGTACCAATATCTTAAATGTCTGAAACAAGCTGCAGGTTGGCGACCGGAGTTTCAGGTCTTATTCAGCAGATATACTCACATAAATAAATCTGTCATTTCAATATAAGCCTGTTGCTTTTTTTACCTTTACTGTGCTTGGCTTTCTGTCACTGATGTCATTTAATAGGAGACTTGAAGAAGCCGCTAAAAGTGATATTTTTCTCTAATAACTGATGTCTCTTATAACATTGAGATGACGAGTTTTAATTATCAAATGCTTAAATCGGGATATATTTATTTTAAGTTTGTTAAGAACTCAAACGAGAACAATTGCTACAGTTTAATTGTGTCACAGATTTCTATTAAAAGAAAAATTATTCAGATTTACCATTTACCATTATTATTATATGAATATCTTCTACTTTAATACATATTGCAGTATTCCACGGCCGAAATAAGAGGCTACTCAAACATTCCCTCTCTTCCATTTTGGAGCCAGCAAAGGCACATAACTTTTTATTAAAAGTATTTACAAATAACTTAGAGAAACCGAGTACTTCTGATTAAACTGTTAAAATCACTATCTCGTTACGATGTTTACGAAAAAAAAAACTGTCACTTGTGAACTGCTGATAATGTAAGTTACTCGCGAACAAAAACCAAGTAAATTGAATTGTTGTAAAATTGCCTTACGGGAAGTTGCAAGCACCTCCCAATTACTTTTAGCTATTCAATAAGGAAAATTTATTGAAATAAAAAACGACATCGCCTTTTGTAGGAGTTAATTGTTAGTTTTGTGTTATACAGAGATGTATTTCGAAAGACGCTGGCTGTGTTGGCTACAAATTGGAGCTACGTCTGGAAATATGTAACCCGAAGTTAAAGCCCAACTTGACACTGACTTCTGTTTATAACAGGACTTTATTCACCTTTAGAGAGAAAGGTCCTTGTGATCTACAGCAATTAAAATGAATGAACAGATTTAATAACAGAGTAGACTTAGAGCCCCATTAAATGCCAGTCATTTTTATTAGGTTCCCAATTAGTTAAAATCACCTAATACTGATCGTTAATCTTACGGCTACCTGCTATTCATTCTTCGCTGCTCTTCGATTTTTATTACCTTTGTACCGATTTTAAATCATTAAAAATAATAAATTTATCGATCATGAATACGTAGACGAGTACTAAGTTTATAAAAATCACTGAAATATTTGTCGAAACAATCAAAACGAGGTTTCTTTTGTTTAAATATTTTATAGATAAATGGGAGGCCATTTACCTAATACTAGCCTGTGTGAATATAAGGTATTTATTTACTGGGCCATTTTGTTGATGCCGGTCTTCAAGGGCGCCGCCCTGTGTTGAGACGTATGATAAGTGTATTAAAATCAATTTTTTTTTTTTTATAATAGTATTTAGAATAGGGCGCCGGAATTTTTGAAAAAAAGGATTTTTAAATGAAAAACAGTAATTGTATGACTATGTGTGCAAATCATTTACAGCATCAGAACTCATCGTACTGAAAAGTAATGTGATAGTTACGTTACCGCTATGTTTATTTTTTAGTTAGAAGCTCTGTAACAGGCTATTTTACAACTATTAAAATCTGTAAGACAGAGTTGTACAAAAGTGTTCCAAAATTTATGCACGTGACAGAAGCAAACAGCCTAATTGTGCCGAAAAAACAGTTCACAATTCAATAATTTTTCAGCAACGATGATTAGGACTGAATTGTTCTTGGGGCTGTTTACTATGAAGTAAGTAAATTAACTAGAAAAAGAGAACGGATCACGATAATTATGTACTCTATTCTGTAGAATGCGTTGCCATTTCTTACCGTTGCCTGGAGATAGCACCCATATCCAACTCTTTAACAAAAAATTTGGCAATCGATTCTCCGAAAATTCAATTTCGTACATACTCAATAGACATTGAAAAGTTAGGTATGTTTTGCGTTACTATCATGAAGACAGTCTAACAATTTTCTTTTTTATACGTAGCAAACCCTGTAGCGGACTAAGTGCGCAGCGGATTTCAAATCTCAAGCGTTAAAACTACATCAATTTCCATTGGGTACGAGAGTATAAACTGCGAGATCAAAAGAAGTTTGTTTTCATTTAATTTTTCAAGTGGATATGATACGATTGCGTAAATGTTACAGCTCGGACACAACTTCGACAGCTCTGTTTGCTATATGGTAAGCTAGTAACGTGTAAAGAAGGGATTTTTCGTTTTATTGAAATTTAAGTGAATGCAATTATCGATTCGTATTATATAAACTTCTAGGTCTTAAAAATTATATTTTGAGCAAAGAACATTGTGGCATATTTTTTCTCTCCACTTAATACATTCTAAAGTTTCAGTAAATAGCATTATAATGTGTTTCTTGCGCTTGCAAATTTAATTTAAAATTTTTTTCCGAGGTTACTCTTCAACGTTGTAAGCTATAACACTGAGGATTGCATTAAAAGTGTTAGAAAAACATAGGTTAACTATACTCTTGTCTTCTATTCTACGGGTAGCGTAACTACCCATCGCACACATATTCGGCCGCATTCAGTAATTTGACATATTTTAGAAATTATTTCAATTTTTCGTTTTCATTCTAAAGAGTTTCTTTGATTTTCTCATTTATCCCCCACGTGTCAAATATACCGCCACAACCACAGCGGCTATATCTGACTGGAGCTTATGAAAAACGCAGTTTTACAAAGAACCATTTTTAATAAATCAGAATGTATGTATAAATTACACATATATATAGATAAATATATACAAACTTTTACATATACACAAGCTCTAGCTCGTTTAAAAGCATAGGTTCAACATTGTTAATTATTATCGTTATTTTTGCGATTTTTATTTATTTAGTACCATTAGCTATTTACCCTATATAAACAAGTCCTCGAAATCATTTATTTTATGCTTTAGTATCAAGGGCTTGCACGAGCCTAACTTAGTGAATGTTGCTGTTATCTGGAGTTTCTCCGACAAACCTATACAACGACATGGTAGCCATAAAAGCAGCTATTAAAGTTAACAAGAATATCTAAGTTTCCTTATTTCCCTGATTTTTAATACTTAATATTAAATTTTTGCCAATACTGAGGTTTAAGCCAGCATGGTAGCATGCATGTCAGTTACCGTTGCAACGCACCACGCACGCCACGCTGCCCCTTACTAATACTACGATATCTATGTTAGATACGACCAGGTTTTGTGCACTTTTTACAACAAGTTTTTACTAGTTTGGGAAGTGGGTTGCATCTGTTAGCTTTGCACCTCTGAAATCCTTTATATGTTCCAAACACCACCATGAAGTACTATTTCGCAAACTAGTCTAGTACTTTTTAGTAAGAAATGATGAATTCGTCATTATTCAGAAAGGGATTCGAACAATCGGCAATCTTAACAGGAAAAAAGACCACTCTTCAAACAGAACAGCTTACACCAAATGGAACGCACTATATTCCTATACCTGGAGCATCCAAATCCCAATTATATCATGAAGTGTTTACTAGATCATTCCGATCTTGTACAGAGCAAGTACAGACCCGGAAAAAGAAGCCGTGGTAGAATCAAGATTACTCTAGAAGCAAGGCTATAAAACACCAGACCGAGGTATTGGCATCCATTTGTCTTCATATTCCAGCCATATTATACTGCCTACAAAATCTGTAGCAGATACGTCATGCGACCAGCTAAACGTAGACATGAACAGCAGCTCTTCAACCAAATACAGCAACAACCTCGCTTGTGACTGCGTAAGGCACGAGGACAGCGGAGGAGGATATTATGCCTCATGACCTTAAGTTCATAGAAGGTCACTTACCACATTGACTCATAGACGATCTTAATTAGAGAAGGATAGTTGAGAGAGAGATAAACCCGAGAAGCACTTGGAGCTGGACAGTGAAGGATAGTCGAGACCTTTCAAAAACTGTTGAGCAACAAATTTTCTGACCCAAACAGTTCGCGCAACGAAGATTTCGAGGAAGCATTCGTGCTAGCCTCTTGTTGAACTATAATTTTAGTTAGATCAGTTAGAATAATAATAATAATAAAAAGTAAAAAAAATATACAAAAATAAAAAAAATAATAATAATAAAAAAGAAAAGCTATAATAATCTAGCTATAATTCGATAAATTTTTTATGTACTATGCCTTTTAAACACACCCGGAAAACTAATCTCAAGTGCAGTCTAATCTAAAAGAAATCAGCGATAGAATACAAAAAAAAAAAAATTTAAATACTACAGCCTTCCTATTTGATCCATTAAGTGGAAAACTTGTCTGGTGGCATGCTTGCTTGGTGCTACTTTGTAGTGCGGCAGGCAGAAGAATCGCTGTAGTTGGCATCTGGTAAGCAACCCTATCGAACATCGATGACGACCACCGGAACGAACACTACAACGGTAATTGACGTCGTTTACCCGTGAATTGAACTCGATGGTAACATTTCATAGCAAACCACGAGCTTTGTCTGCAGGAAAGACGAATATCAACTTTATCTAGCAAACTCAAAAAAGTTCAACACAGTCGGGTAAATACAAACATGCTATCTAAGCAGAAAGCCATTGAATTCATATACTGCGAATACTGTGCCTCATCATCGTCATCGTACTGCTGCTGTTAGCGGTGGGACCCTAAACCTCGTTATCTAAACATTTTCCCATGGCTGTCTGTTCACCATTCTATATCACTGAACCTCTTCCTCCTTACCGATACTTGTATATTATATGTCCAGTTGGCCTCCATATAGCTGAAACAGCCAGCTATGTTGAGTAAACGAGAAATCACTTTCTGCTGTTCTACTATTATGGGTGCTTCTTCTTCTGTCTGATTATCCGAAGCGCTTTATCACAAGAAGATAACGATTTTGTTGCTGCTTACTACCGTCATATGTTAAGAGAGCATTATATGATGTCGTTGCTTTGAAACGCTACTGCTCTGCTATATGCACTAGATGTACCTAGGCTACCTTATCGTCTTGGTGTTTTTTGGTTTTAAACACCAACATCAGGATCATTCGCTGTTTGTGGGATCACTGTCTTCCCACTGAGCTGTTATTTTCTCCACCTCGTACTCGAGAATACTAAAACAAGACATTAAACTGCTAGTACTGCGGCCACACTTGCTTCGCGCTTTCATGTCATTGGTTCGTGGTTTTGATCTATTAATACAAAACTTTGTGTCTTTTGATTGCAAAGCGATACTACATATTTTCATTAAAAATTGTTGCAAAGTCATGAAACGGTATCGAAATTGCACATTTTGCCTACAACTCCGTAGGTTTTCACCCATCTTTTATTTTCTCCAATTTTAGCATTTTTAAAAGTTTCTACTGCTCTATCAAAATGTTTTAATTCAATATCGTTAAAATGTTTGTGAGCAAAAATTAAATCACAAGTAATAATAGCTTTAACGAATTTGTACGTCTTTCGTCAAAAAAGCTTCTAAATCTTCTGAACAAAGTAGATTTTATACGTCCATGATACATCCCGAATTGCATTAATTGGCATAGAAACAGATATTTGCTGTCTAAGGAATGCCCAGAACTTTTATCTACCTTTAATAAGCATACAGGTACTACTTTACTATTCAATCTGTCGTTGAAAGCGATTACTTTACTTAAAAGGTAATTTAACTTCTAGTTTAGTTTATAACTCTATATTAATGCAGATATTTTGTGCTGTCGAACTTTTAGTTTTAAGTCATAGATTTCCTTAAATCCGGTGAGATTTGTACTTGAACAAACTCTGTACCTGCAGAGAGTGCAGATCGTAAACAAACGACAATTTTAGATTCTTTTCAAATGCTTGTTCCTTACAGAGCTATACATGCTCCAATATGATCCTAAAGTTTTGGAAAACAGGTTGGTCTGTAAAGCATCATACATACAAAGCTACAGTTCTATTTTTTATACTTTTTTCTCTTATCCGATTTTTAGTAACACCATTTCAATTAACTTATAGTGGAATGTGAAAAAAGTATCTTTTTAAACACTTACAAGGTAAAAGGTACACGAGAAATTCAAATAAGAATTGCACCATATAATGCGTCATCTTATTTTTTAAAATTCTAAGAAAATATGGCCTAACAACATTAGGCGCTATATGAACAATCCTTCAATTGCTGAAACAAGTTTTAACCTTCAGTCCTGCCATTTGTCGGATCACTAACTATTCAACCTCTAACACCTCAATGAATTCATTACGATTTATGCGAAACTTATCTTACATGGCAGAATTACGTTTTCATCCAGCCAGCTTGGCAGAAAGTGCTCATGCAGCATTGTTTACTTTCCTTTATAGATTTTCAAATAATCACCGTTTGGTTTCGACACAAGGTATACCGGGAAAAGCAATTGAGGACGCTGAATGTGCTCTTGTTCTTTATAATTTGATAACAATACGTTTATATATAAATATAGAAGTAGTATTATTATTAATATTATTATTATGATTGGTAATTCTATGCCTAATTGTAAGCTATGGAGTCGCACTAAAAATGCGTTTTTTTGTAGTCCCAAACATTATCAGTTAACATTTATAATTTTTATGCTTTATAATTATAGCATAATAAAGAAAATTAGATTGAGGAGCCTTTTGAGAATAACATAATCTTACTTTTTTCCTGACAGCAGCAGTGGTTTTGGGGCCAAAAGATCATCTGAGGTTAGCCACTTATCGCGCAATTGATATATCGAAGAATAAAATAAAACGCTTGTGTGTAGGTGGATATTAAGACAAACTGACAAAATTTGTAAATAATTTTAAAACAACAACAAGAATTACGTTACTAAGATTTGCAAAAGAGTTGTACTTCGGGCATAGCTGTCCCAAAAGACTTGCGTCTTGCAAGCACATCTTACAGTATATTCATATTTATAGCTAGATTACTAATTCGCACTATTATTTAGTATGTGTACAACTCCATCTCATTTTTTGTAAAACATAAAAACAATACGACATTTCGATTTGGATTCGAAGGGAACATTTTTATTGCTATCACTATGTGATATTATGAAAGAACAATTATGAAAAGGCGTAAATATTTTAGGGCTATCACATCCTATATGCAAACTGCAGTGACAGTATGGTAGTACAAACAATGAAAAATATAATCCAAACGTTTACAGTTTGTCAAAGCAGATGCAAACAATCACACAGGCACAAAACAGCTTAAAATTATAGTTGTTGCAAGCGTTCAGGTTCGATTAATTATAATTTAAGAATGTTGATTATTATGATTAAACATAAATAATCAAATTTGGCATTACTGACTTTGAATGTTTACTATGTACCGCTCCTACAGTAAGTAGACTCAGTCGAACGATTCGTGCTTGTAAGCTATTGCGATTGCCCTGATGAACTATACGATAGTATCAAAAATCACCTATTGGATATATGTATTACGTTTGCACATGCTGAGCTCCATCATGTTAGGCCGTATCGCATAGTATTTCATCATTAAGTCGATTTGTATATTGTATATAAAAAGTGGCTGTCATATGCAATGATAAAAAGATCGCATAAAATGTTCGTGACAAAGCTGTATTATACTACTTTTTGCGCTTCACATCGTTCGAGAAAAGAGCACACAAATATTTTGGTGCTATCGGAACAGTGTATAATGAGTTCTCACATTAATAATGTTTCTTCAGTGCACTCTCGACAGGCTTTAGGCTTAGATTTTTAAAATAGAGTATTTTTATTTCTCTAATTTTAAGAGAAAGAAGTTTTAAGTTTAAGAGAAAAAAACTTTAACTGTGCATATAAACTCTAGATTTAGTTTGTCCAATTAATTCGATTATTATAAACACTACAGTTCAGATTCCTATGACTCGGCCTGAGCATCTATATCAATTATTTATATTAATGTTACCGAGTTAAATGAAATTACGTTTTTGATATCGAAAGCGTAATGTTACTCAACCAGACAACCTTCTTGTGCCTTTAAGTACGCATCCATAAAAAATAAAAGGTAACTAACGACAAATAAGCAATGTTGCGTGTGTGATATTGCTTATGTAACATTGGATAAAAGCCGTTCTGTAAAGGGGCATTTTATGTAAGGAGAAATAGTTGGAGAGTTCTTAGTATCATTGGTAACGGCAATTTTGCCTCGAATAATAGTAACCATATGATAAAACCCATGAACAGCATGTGCAATCACGACGTCTCGATTTGTTTCCGAACTGTTCTTTTAAGTGGATTCGGCCATCGCTTCGGCTTTGTAGATATCTGAGCCTATGTAGTCCAATTTCAGTTGGGTGAAACTTACGTAGGTCTCCTCTTCTGCTTCTACAACTGGTGATCCTAAGTATTGGTCATCACATATGGATTTTCGTTTCCTGTGTGTTTGACTAATAATGAAGTTTTCATTTTTACACCTTTTATTATCTTTGCAATCTATGCATTTTTGTATACCTAACGTGGTCATTTAGGCTTAGCACTTTTTTTTTAATCTAAAATCTAGCTAGTAATTAGCAAACACATTTCGCTGGAAGTTTTACGTTTTCCGATTGTTTAATGAATAATGCGTTAAGCTATTTACTTCTCTTCGAACTTCTCCATCATCATATAAACCTATGGTAATAGCGTCGTTTGCACGCGGTTTTCCTTTTTGGCCGTGTTTCTTGAGTATTTAAAGCGGCACCGTTTGTTCGACGCGAACGCATACCATCGAAAACTCCTGGCAGGCCCGAGGTGAAAGTTTTCATTTAAACATATTCCTTGTGTCATAGTAATTCATAATTCAGCTTGCGCACCCAAAATACAAACACTGACCCGATTGTCCTATTCAGTAGTAATTTTATTATTCGTCGTTTTTTTATGATTATTTTCAGTATTGAGCTTGGGTTGCTTTGTTATCTAATCTGTATGACATAGAGCCAAAGCATATATCAGTTTTCTATACTGAAAGCTCACCGCCAAGTCTTTATTAATTATTTCTCGCTTGTAGTTCCATTATACATACGTTCTTGCTACGTACTACTCATTATTTTGCGTTTTTTTTTTCAACTTTACTTGAAACGGCTTCAAACATGTCTATCTCCAAAGTTGCTATTCCTTTTATTTTTTTTGTTTTATCGTACAGTTGTACTCACCAATTACGTAGGGAGCATCCAGATCTTTTTCTATAGAGTTGTTTCTAATACTGTATCTGATTATCTGATTAAATAATTCAACGAAGTTTTTTCCATATGCTATAAGTGCCATTCCCGGCGATCATGTTTATTTCATATCACCATCATTCACCGTGATTATATTTTCAATTCAGCATCTAAATCACTCCCTAGTCATTCTGAATAGAGCCACTTAATCCATAAACAACTTTTTGATGGTAGCCGTCCGTCAAAAAATATTGGTAGATGTAGATTCGTTGAAGTGACGCTTAAGTACGCCATGTACGAAATGTTCGAGTTCAAGTAAATGCTGAACTGGTAGCAAGCCAACGTTCCCAAAAATGCAAGGTCTCAAAAAAGCCAATAGGTACAAAAGGTTAAAAAAGACGTGGAGAATCTTAAAAAGGCTGGGCAGGTGTTGTAGCCTATCGAGACGATTCAATAGGCAATTGATATTGTGGCTTTCAAAACAACTGTTGATTTCTATGTAAAAGATAAAGGTGTATAGAAATAGGTCTTTAGGTCATTGTGATAAAGTTTGAGCGCCTTAAATCTGTCCTTTTTGCGGTTTGTTTTCTGGTAATCTTTTTCAGATTTTTCAGAAGTCGCATGAAACCTGGTAATAACATAGATCGTCAATTTCGGGCAAAAATAAAGGTTTATAATTTTAGTGGGAGTCCGTCCTGCGTAAACATGTTGAGTTCATCTAGGGGAAATAAGCGCCAACAAACAACTTTACTGAAACTGGGAAGACAAAGTGCCACCAGTAGATTTCATTTTCCACCAAACAAAAGCACCGACAAACATACGTCATTTTCCATGCTTTATGATTAGTGAGTTAATGGACGTTTCGGTTTTTGACAACATAAGTTGTACAGAGATTTAACTACGCGATTTACATGAGGACTGAGTCCCACCAGGTCAATCTGTGAAATCAGTGCCCAACATATCAGTGGTAAACTGTTTGATCTACGCCGCTTTGGTTAATTTACTGGTGCTGATGTTTATGTAATGTACACACACTTGACTTGATTAATAAATAGATGCTATGGCGTCGAATGGGGAAAGGAACAAAAAAATATGTGTCTGTGTGCTGCTGATCTAGAAAATAGCTTGGAAAATTCTGGTTAGTTTTGTGTGTAGATTTAATTGATGCATGAATTTTAGTGAAACGAATAATATCTAGAAAGTGGAAGCAGTAGCGGACGCTTATTATCAGGTGTTTGGGAAATGGTGAAAAAGAAGGTATATATGAGGGAATCGTTTTCATTAGCAAAACCAAAAACCCGCTGCGGATAGTAATACTGCGCGACAAAACTTTGTCGACTTTAAATGCTAGAAAGACGGTAATATCAAGTGTTAAGTTACCATGCTCGTATTCGGAAAGCAAATTTTCCTTAAGATGCTTCTGCGGTGTTAGACATCTGTGCCGTATGATCTTATCGAAAGGGGCCTTTCGACTAAATCGATATTTAGGGAAGTAATAGAATACAAGTATGAGCAAGCTTGCTGCAGTATGACAATAAATTAACTAATGGATTTACCGAATCGTAATTCCAGGTTGACTGTAACATCAACGGATCGGGTAGAACAATGGCAAAGCCCGCTCGGCAACTAGGGATCCGCCTCGAGTAGAATAAAGAATGTTACAGCGGCTTTTCTTGTTGCATGACACGAATGAAGAAATGTAATCACATGTAGATTATCTTACTGCCCATAATATCGCTCGGCTACGTTGAATCAAAGTCATTATGAACACAACGGTGCGCGCTAGTACACGAGGGCATCTCTCTTACACAACAAAAATTCGTAAAAGAAGGGATTTCATCCGCAAAACCCGACAAAGTATTATGCATTTTACTAGCTATCCTCAAAAGGTCTATGTCTTATTTAGGCCAGTCAGCCTCTAGACCAAAATTTAATAGAACAATATTTGACAACGTGAGGTATATGGGAAAGTATCACCAAATCGCAGGGTACGTCAGAGGAACTCAGTTAGCTAATAAAAATGTAAGCGGCTATAAACAAGAAATCTATCTACTCGCCTACTAAACTAACGTCTAACAAAAATAAGGGTACGATCGAAGATTGAATGTGAAGAAATTGTCAGTGCAGTTCTATACCTTAATCTTAATGTTAATTTTCTATCTGATAATAACAGATAGATAAAGTCCATTGATAAAAACTGAACTGTTGACTAGTGAAAAGTAAAGTTTATATCTGACCTTCATAACCTACCGACGCAGTGATCTGTGTCACTATTATCGTGACGACGACTGAAGATGTGCAAATGATTATGCAAGTGCCTACAGACACTTCTGCTAAAAGTGTAATAAAGATGTCGTTTATCTATTATGGTATTCAATTAGTATACAGAATGACGTATTTCGCAGATGTCACCACTACCTAGTGGCCCTCTAACACAAGGGTCAAACACTTGCACCAGCAGGGAATCATTCTTTTGGCTGAAGGGTCTTATGTGAAATCTAAGGACGGACTGCATCAAGGGTCGACATAGGGAAAACAAATCGTTTTAGCAACGCCATAAAGCCTGGGTTAGTTTTGACTGCATCCATTATCTATGGATTGACTTTGTACCGCCACTATTAGCTCAAAAAATAAGCAGGAGACAACGGGTGAGTCAACATTACGATATCAGAAGACTCCACGTTGTGTCAATTTAATTATCTAAATGCTATTGCTGCTCTTGACTTTTCGTTCTTCATTACAGTATTCATCATTGTGTGGATGTCAGCCATCCCTCCCGTTGTTTTATAGTGATCTGCTCAAAAGGAAACCTTCGTATTATCATCAGCAGTCATCATTATAGTTAATTTGTTATTACTGCAGCAAAGATAGATGTTGCACTCCCACTGCAGGCTGCTACTAACACCAGGGATATTTCTTATCTCACTCATCACCCGTGATAAAAATTTTACGGTTTAAGGGTGCCTGATAATTTCTTAAGACTTCCCACTAATCGGCCCATGATCTCCATTGCGACTGGAGTGAAGAGGTGTTTATCGTTAAAACCGCTGTACTGCCGCGTCTACCCTGCGTTAGTATGTTCGGCTACCCATCCTTCAGTAGAAACGCTACAATCAATGTAATCGCGGGCCAATATGCAGGAACTTTTTTAAACCTCTATTCTAGGGTGCGTTGTAAAATAATATTAATAATATAATTACGTTTAGGGGTATATATATATTTAGTACATGGTGTATAATAGAGGCTCTAGTTTAATTTTCTTTTTCTGATGCATTTAGCAAAGGTAAATTAATCATCTGTGCTTTGATTGATTTAAAAGGTTCGGTAACTTCGGCGTGTGCCTTCTGTTCCTCTTTTGTGCAAAGATCGGAACAATGTTATAAGCCCAACGATAATTGTATCCTTGAATCTGTATCCATTACAGAATAAGGAGATCTAAATATACTGTTTTGTGTATTTTTCAACTCCCAAGCACTGTGAACTCTCTCGTTTTAACGTTATTGACTATCACTAACGACAAGATGAGCGCCGCGGTATAACGAGATTTTTTGAACCATTTTTAGATCCCTTGCAAACACAGGTCTTTTTTCATGTCGTTTTATTTTCCTTGTAACCCCAACTGTAATAAGAAAAAGTTCCTCTGTAGTTGTCACATCAATCGCTAGGGTCGTGCCAAACATTACTCTAATTTTTTTTTCTAATAAAGATTTTAAATTTTAATTTGATTTTGTCTTCTCTGGACGAAGGCTCTAGACTTTTAAAGCGTTTCAACAGGTCTTCGTTCAATAACTTTGAAAGAACACACCCGTAACCTTTCCCCAAGGAAAATGTCACGAACGGATTAAGCTGCTATGCTGTATACCCAGTCATACTAGAAAAATAGGTTAGATCTAGTTGTATTCGGATGACTACCTTTTCTATGGCGTTACACGGTTTTCTAATTTTGACATGAATCTCTAATAAAACCCGTCCTTGTAGGGCTCAAAATGTTCCATAATATTTCGGATTTAGCTTGTTGCCTATGATTCGCCGCTTATATGACTGTCACTTTAACTAGGTTTTCTTTCCTGTTTAATGTTTGTTTACCATCAGAAACGTTAACATTGAGGGCAGCTACAATCACATTCATAGTCTAAAAATAAACATGGATTCTGTCATTGAAGCACAATTTTTATTCACAACATATTCTACGATGTATATACGATGTATAAGCATATGTACGCACTTTACTTATTAAATACGCCTCCCTGAGACGTTGTTCTTGCTACTTATATGACTCCCTCTTATCAATAATTCCTTAAATAAGAGTAATTGTTATTTTTCTACTTTGGACTTCGGCTCGTAAAGTGTTGTAAGTGTCAAAAGCTGTGCCTAAATGTTCAAACTTAAAATTCAGCTATAAAGGACAAACTACTACTTGCCACATACTTCAAGATATTATTAAGTATAGTCAGTAAGTGAAAATTCATCATATTTTTAATATATAAGCTACTTATATTCAGCTTCACTTTCATTCTTTTTCGCAACCGAACAGGACATGCTTTAACTTTACTATTTCGATAGTCCTTTTGTCTAGCCGCTGACTAACGCAAATGACCAATTGAACCAACGCTAGCTAGCCAACTTTAAGGAATTTTCGCGTATTGGAACATCCGTTTTTCATGTGCGACTTCTATAAAAATTAAGTGTGACCATGTCTGTGAAACTGACGGCTTAACCAGCGCCAATGAATCAGTTTTGCTTTGAAATGACTTAATAATGATGGCTTATTTGCTCTTCTGCCGCATACTGAGGCTTCTCCTGCCTGTGTTTAAAATTAGTTTCCCTTTTTCACTTCTTGGTAGGCAACGTCTTCTTCGCGGATATCGTCGACGCCATTTTTTAGGGTCCCTCGCAGCGATTTATAAAGTATTGCTGTTATAATCTGTAAGGGCAAGAGCACGAAAATGCGAAGATGATTTTTGGTCACTGCTAGAAGCTGGACTGTAACAATATATACATATATATATAAAATACACGTACACTTGGCCACTATAAATAGTTGCATTAATCTGATCATTGTTGCTGGTGCTCAAACGACCATCTTTTTATGGCAAAGTATTCACTCTGCTCGAACGTAGTGCTATACACAGAGTGCACAGGATCGGTTTCTCGAACACAAAAAAGTTCAGGTGAACATCGAAGAAGTAAATTGCCAACAGGGCTGTGAAACTGACGGTTCGGTCTAATTTGTATTTATTACGATTTTGGCGACGTGCTTTTTCTTTTTAAGGTTGATTGACGTACGTGCTGTGTAGGTACGCCTTAGTGAATTCGAACTACTGATGCCTCAAACTTAGCAAGTGTATATTTTTCATGTTAACCAAGGTTTTAGTTCATTCAATAGATCTTTATATGCTCAACTAAACATTAAAAGTCATCATATTGACATCTACATGCATTGCTTGCTATATTCCGTTACTTTTTCGATACATATGTGTTTAAAAATGTTCATGTGCGAATATGTACAAGACATACATCACATATACTTAACTTAAAACTATCATTTAGCTTTGTGTTGAAGGCATTAAAAAATTACCGTCAATATAGGCTCAACATCGAGTATACTCTATATCAACTATAGAAAAATGTCATTGGGAGGTCTATGAATGAGCTGCGTTTCGGGTTGCTTTAATTACAGTATAAATTATGCATCTGAGAAAAAGTTTCGAAATCAAAAACTTCATTCTATAAACTTTTCAAACTTTTTTCACATACAGTAATTTTATTTTCAATAGAAATGTTCACCTTTATGTGTGACCTTGTACCATTTAGATGGAAGTTAATGTAAAAAAAGTCTATAACGAGTTGAACCACATGTGAATATCTGAACGATTTTTCTAATAAGAAGTTTAAGAGATTTTTTAAAGAATGATAAATTGTGAGAGCAATGTTTGGTGAATATGGCGAATAGCACAAGGCCTCCAACTATAACTTCCACATTTTTTTCATTGTGATTCTCGTAGTGCAAGGTCGATTTTTGTCATGTAATAGGAATAGCCTTCTTTGTTCACTCGTCTTGATTACTGTGAAATTTATTAATCATTAACACCAATCTATAATAGTACACTTTGAAACGAAATCGACGAACCATGACTTGAAGCTGTAGTGGATAACAGTCGTACTAGACTACCTAATTGACGCCATAAGCTATTCTGGATATACATTTGCAGTAAGGCGATGTCCCGCTTGTCCAGTTAAATTCAGGTATGATACGATATATGAATATGATGGTTACCGGTTATCGTATGGTAACAAGTTACAGTTCGATGTAAGAATGGATCACTCTTATAAGGTGAGACTGGCTAAAGGTAAGGGTCTCTATGTCTCTCCGCCCTTATTTGCCCATTTTTACCCTATAAAGTTGGGCGAGGCCAAAAATTATGGTATTTTTACATACATCAAACCTGAGTTCCAAGAGTTATGCACTTCAAAATGGGTCGACTTCTACCACAGCTCTCAGAACTTCGTCATTCACCCTCGTAAAGGATCTCCCACGAAACGCTTCGAATTTGGATTTCCTGAGACTGACATGACGTAAAACGACTAATAACGTTCCCCCCCGTTTGCGTAGTTTTACAATAGATCTAATACGGTAAGGATAAGTTTCATGTATAGGAAAGCCACGGTTCGAATACTCCTCAGTTTGAAAGACGCTTATTTACTTCAAGTGCTGGATGGGCACGCCATAGTGGAGTGGCTGACCCTCTCGGCTACTCTGCAAGCTGCCGATTGCTTCATCCACAACAACTATGCCAACCTGTGACAGCTTGTTTTAATCTTAATTGTGAGGAAACGGTTTGCTCTAGATTATTTTTACATCTGGCGCAACTATGCAGCGTTCTTTGTTGCTACTACAACTACTACCGAATATGAGGCCAAGCTACCGTATGTTAGATGTCGTATCATTATCATTGGATGATACTGTAGCACTATACAACCGGTTCTGTGGTCTGCTCTAGTAATGAGCGGTCTTCGTAATGAACTGTAGTCCTAATCCGAACGGGTGCGGACCATACAAGAGCAACTTCATGGACGCAATAAAGCAAAGAAAAATATG
Source organism: Varroa jacobsoni (assembly GCF_002532875.2). Classification (NCBI taxonomy): domain Eukaryota; kingdom Metazoa; phylum Arthropoda; class Arachnida; order Mesostigmata; family Varroidae; genus Varroa; species Varroa jacobsoni. The sequence goes on from NW_019213768.1 coordinate 153,770, forward strand.
GTGCATAGGAATGATAAAAAAACTGTAGCATCACCACTGCTACCTACACTATAAAAAACGAACGCTTTATAGATGGACAGATACCAAACAAAGTGGCTCATAATAAAGTGACAAGTTGCAATATTTACGAAACGGGCACATGAGTAGGAAATTAAATGCCTATAAAGGTCAGCGAGTGATTTGTTGTTGTTAAGGCCTAAAAGAACATGGTAGAAGTGAGCCAACCAGTAGTATGAGGTTGCACCAAAGTGAAGATATGTGATCCTACCGCTTTAGATTTTCTGCGTTTTTAATGATAAATGCACGTTTTTCGGTTTCCGAATAAATTGTCTAGGCAAAAGTCAGTGAAAGTTACTTTGATAAGGTTCCTCTATTTTTCTCAGAATGGCGTTACCAGTCACATTAGAAGTTACCTCAGAATGATGTGCATCAGAATTTGTGTAAATTGTGATGCACTACTTTACTGTAGACGCAAGACAAAAGCAACGCTACATATAGCTGACTCTTCACCTTACGATAAAAATATATTAAAAAAAACAATGCATATAAACCAACGGTCTATTAAATGCGAACGCGGACTGGCAATACGAATGCAAAGGGCGTCTCATTCAGATTTACTACAAAAACGGTTAACTCTTTTCACTTGCCTCGGACATTAAAAGTGGCTGAACGAACGAGCGAACAAACATACGAAATGAGTAGGCGTTTTTTGATTGTGGAAGGCGAAAAAAACAATATTTCGCATTAATAAAGGCGATAGATATCCTGTCAAGGGAGTCTAAAACAAAAAAAAATCACTTATTATCACTTACGTTCTTCCTCATTGATTCTCTAGCGATATTATTTATAAATACTTACTTTGTTTCGTAAACGACTTTACATCTGCAATATCATTCCGAGATTTATAAAGTAACACTATGACATTAACCATCTCTAGCGGGGTGAAGCGGGGCACGTTACATATCATCGACAAAATGAAGACGAAGATGAAAGAAAATGAAGCAGAATCCTTTGCAAACCATGTAGCTCCGCTAGATACTGTCAAGCGTGCACCGAAGTACTAATATTAACAACAAGAACAACAACAACAGCGTGAGTGGTAGCACTAAACCTTAAGCAATAGATCACGCCTTCCTTAACCTAACAGTACTGACAGCGTTCAAACATTGTGACCAGAGATGATACCGTAGCCCAGCGTATCAACGGTAACGGCCACTATGCTATTGAAACCAAAGATAGAACCTTAGTCAAAGGTCGTAGACTATTTATTTATCCTATATATATATTTAGCTTCATTGAAACAGTTCGCTTTTTATATGTTAAATCATACTAAACTAGTGAAAAAGGTTACTGTTATAAACAATCATATAACTGTCATAAGCCATGTATCATAAGCTATCTGCCACAGCCTTTGGTCAACGGTCAAGTTTTGGTCAAGTTCGACAAATATTACAAAAAGAATTATAGAATGGCTCTTATGGAATCCTTTGCGAAAATAATACTCCAAGGTTGGTTGTCGGGGTTCTCGACACAATATCTGAGTTGGTTCATTTTGATAATGTCAGTGGGTAATGCGGCAAATATCTTACTGATTTTAATTTTACAAATGCAGGACAACAATAGCCTCATATCATTCTCGGTATCTTTTGTGAATATTATTTTTCATCAACGTTCCGAGGACTACTAATCTCAGCTGAGCCCACTTTGGGCTTCGTAAGTTAGATCATCCTTTTCATAAGTTGTAATATCTGAAATAACGTATCCACCTCATACAATACTTTTGAAAACCGAACTCATCGAAAATACTGTCACCAAAGTTGCATGGTGTACTCGTTTAGGTCAGACATACCGATATATCGATGTATCCAATAATTTTTACAGATTTGCAACAATGCATTAGTCTTATATAAGGAAATACTAGACATGATTATGAACACTAATTATTTGCCACAGATAGTATAAATAATGGGGCAAACTTTAGTGTACCCTTCTTTTTATTCCGATTTATTTGTTTTCATTTTATATTTTGCTTTTTTTTGCGTTTTTCGAGTCAAATGACAGTTATTCTTTAAACCAAAGCGTGCACAAGTGAACATTAGACAAGACGAAACACAATTTGCTGTGGTCATATTCTAAGATGTAACCTAGAAACAAACCTATCAGTTTCAATTACCTCGTACAATGTTTACATTATAACGACTTTTTTGGCTCCAGAAGTAAAAATCAGACTAGTGCAAGGTTAGTTGTATTGACTACAATGCAATTAACCGAGTTTGTTAAGTCGACCTTCAAAGGATATCCTCGTGTGGCTGCAGAATGTGGTGCATCCGAATGTTGAGACTAGTTGCGTTGTTGCTAAGTCGCATCCGAAGGGTTTCACTTGTTTGTAATAAATATTATATTCTTTCGCAGTGAATTGGATAACAATTTTGTCATTTTCAATACTGTGGCTGAATTTATTAGTTCTGCCATATAACGCATGAATAATGAATCGTTTCTCGAGTCCTGTGCAACTTTGTTCTACCAGATACTTGATGCGCAGTTAAAGCAACATCCTATAAAAATATATTTTTGTATTAGCTTTTAAAGTAGTTGAAATCTGTACATGGCTTTTATTCATAAATCGTAGCGATTTTCTTAGGAATTTATGCTACCTGCGGGTTGGCAGACCATGGACCACGTGTTTTCGTTTGATTCATTCACACAAAGCTTGAATTTTCTTAGACACACTACTTATACAATACTCTAGACTGCGATGCAGATTTATCCAGAGCGTAGGGCACTTTTTAAATGCCGTCACTACATAAATAATTCACATGTCAGTAAAATAACGTACTACTTACCCCAAACCAATATAGATCCATTATGAAGATCACGTAGAGCATGAGGATCATGAAGACGGAACATGATCCGAGGACAGCCATATTCGATGTGTCCAGAAGAATGCCTGATGTGGCATAAATCGCTTTGAACGGATAGTAATACAAACGAGTCAGGGCCCTAAGGGTCACAAGTAACAGCAGAGGCAAAATACGTTATAGAGGGTGCTCCGTTCCCAACTGCTACGGGTGACCAGCGACTAAAAATATTAATCTCTCTAAAACCAATATATACAATCTTCAAGAAATATTGATAGCGATAATACACTCGATTAATTATTTGTTGCATGGCCACCCTTTAGTTCTATGCGGCGCATCACGCAGTGGGTGCTTGCTCTATCGTCAATAAAACATTCCTGATTTTGCTTCTAACACTACTTTGGTATAATATTATAGTAATACTGCTTCCTTAATGCAACATTCTATTTGCTAATTTTTGTGATAGTTACGCATGCGTGATATTATTACGCATAGCCCTAAATTTGTGTGTCTTAGCCCTAAAAGTGTGCGCCCCTTTATCATTAAATTTACCATGATTATTTGGAAAAGCTAGAAGTCATGTACTTATATGCCCAGAAATATGCTTAAGTAATGCTAAAATAATGTGAAAACAGACCACGCCACAGAAGACAAGCAAGAAGTATACTTTCGCGACGCTATCACGATTCTGATTGCTAGTTTGTCTTATTTGTAAGTCATGAATCTCATGAAGGTGCTGGCTGATTATCAAAGGCAGGGAATTGAACTTACTTCACATTCACTTTATAATCATGGTAACCGGGAATTCCGGGAATAATATATTATGCGTGGTAGTCCCGCAAGGCCTACTAATCTGTATTCGTTTGTTTTAATATGTTATCTTTGTTCTATTGCAGGACGGATGCACATGTCTTTTACATAGTTGCTGAATAAACGCAACAAGGTCATTCAGTTTATATACTAATAGTGTGCATAATGAGTGATATTCAAGTATAATTTTAAGTTGTTTTAGTTTATGTATCACTTAAATCCCTTTTTTAAACCATATAGCTAGCAGTAATTGAAAGTGGCTGTTAGCGCCACACATATGACCAAGCTATATACTACAATAATTAAACAATACATTCAAGTTAGGATTAAGTGAGCTCAATCGTAGTACTATGTAAAACAAGTCTTATGTATTGTTGTTGTCCTTATATGCCCAGCATTTTTATAGCTCTCGAAACACGTAGATTACCATTACCAACATCAGATAACACGTTTAAAAAGACCGCTGTTACCAACTAACTATTAGAAATTGATGTCAGCTCGTTTACTAGCTATACGTACTTAGTAGTTAAATGCAAAGTTTCGCATTAATTAGGCATATATTTTGTTTTATTATTCATACACTGCACCATTGAATCCAATACTTCCATACTCTGTATTTGAGGTAATTTTTATTTTTAAGACATTTAAACGATATAACGGAT
>NW_019213768.1:158199-185837 GCF_002532875.2 Varroa jacobsoni
GTCACATTACTTCGTCAATTTTTCGCAACCTAAAGGGTTGGCTTATCACATTGTGATATTTTATGAGAACTATTTTTGATAATGATAGCATAAAAAGGGCACGACTTGATTTAAATAGTGTTTGGAATTATAGACATTTAGTATAATAGAAAGATTAAACAAATGTAAGTATATTAATAAAGATAGGTGTAGATAGTCAGCATCATGTAATAATCTTTCCCAACAATTTTTCACGATTCGTGTATCGTTTACATACTACTTCGGCTGCCTTTGAAAAAGAACATTGTGACCACGGATTGTGCTCCCTGCGTGTACATTGCATCCAAGAATAAAACCAATTCGAATATAAGAGTCTCTCGAATTACGGATTTTGCAAGTATCATAATCAAATATGACAGAGAAAATTCTAGTTTTGCATTTATCCCTTGGATTCATAGTAGACAAGGAAATAAATAGTAGGGCTTACATTTGGAAACGATGTGAGTCTAGAGTTTAAAAGAGGTTAGCTTGCAGTTTCCATAAAAAGTAGGCTTGCAATTTACATCAGACCTGTCTGAACTAAAAAGTATCTTTTACGAATTTGAAACCCTGTCTTTTCTTGTGTGCTCATTTATGTCATACTCATTGTAAGCTCACCGTGTAGGTGCCTCACGGGACTATTTCGAAGCGCTTAGAAATTACTATGATGTATTTATATTAAACCCTAGCCAGATTTGCAAATCACACCACAGCACAGATGTCACTCGAATCTGGAACCAATGAAGTTCGTGATAGGTAGTGGACTGGGTTGAGCATCACACAATGCGCAAACGGAAATCAATTTCATTGTTACTCCTCCACCGCGTATATAAGGTATAAAGAATACACCCACTAGCGAGACACAAACTGAGAAAATCTAGTTTTTTTGAAAAAAAGCATACATGATACAAGATCTGTTAGTCCACAAAAAATAAATAGCTTTTGAATTTAACGCTGAAACCGTAAATAGAAACTGGATTTTAAGCCAATTTTGGTTAATACATTTCGTTAATACGACCTTTGTCACATTCTATTTACCCCGATCCGACTAGATATATCAGCTATTTACTACACCCATGTGTTTGGATTACCAAGTTCTTTTGGTAAGGAACGGAGTATCCAAAAAAACAGGATCAGTAAAATGAAATAAGAGAGTAATGCACAAGGAATCAAAATGTGGTACTAAGTGCAATCTAATCTAGATTTAGTTGCACTTAGTATAAACAAGATTCGAAATCAAGTCGTGCGCCGCGTACCTTTAAAGTCCCAAAAATGCAAATGCCTGCCTTTAATTCCGATTTTGCACTTCACATATACTAGTAATACCACTGTTCGTTGGCTTAAAACCCAACGAACAACAATGGTCGACTTGTTTGATACTCAATTCACTATACGCAAGTAAAAAGTTCTGACATCTATCGAACTTATTATAGCCTGATTATCGGACGCTAATTAAACTAATAAAACTGTTTTTTTAATTCTTGTTAATACGCATTGCAGGACTGAGATTTTTAATACGGTATTATTTTCGCATATTGACCCCTAATAACAGGAACGTTACTTAAGTAGTAATTATTACATGATGCGAACGGAACTCTCATTAGCAAAATCTCAGTTTTTCCTCCTTTTCCATCTCCTCCTCGCAGGGGCTGCCTTCCTTTCCACTTTTCCCAGTTAGCTATAACGATCCTTACCGCACCCCCGTCTATGTTGTTCGACGATATAATTTGCACAATAATCATTTATTGACCCCATTTTTATGGTCGCGGAATCAATCGATTTTTGCAAAAAGAACATTCGCTGCAATACGACGACTGACATTTGAATTGTTAGCCATCATTGTTGTTGTGGGGCACCATTTTCGAAAAGTGAAAGGAAAGGGATCGGTATCGATGCCAACAAGGAATATAACAACAACAACACCAGCCGATATTCGCCTGTTTGTCTGCCTGTTTTTCTAGTTGCGATGCTTATTTCAACCTGTCACCGGAACCCACTGTCACGGCCTTCGCCTTGGTTACAAGCAACGACGGCAGCAACAGCATCTCCTGCTCGTAGTGATAATGGTATAACTATTGGTACTTTTATTACACGCTGTGCTGTATAGCTTTTGCTGCTGCTGCTACTGTAGCAATCGTCGTCATGGTAACAACCGCTACCGTCATTATCAGCATCATCGAAATCAACACCACAATGATCACATCGCCGTGTTTGTGGTCGTGGTCGCCATACGTACATCCAGGTCGCCACTGACCCAATCAACGTTGACAAAGTCACCGGCGGTAATGAAGAACTTCAATTGAAAAGCTGGCACGGACACAAGTAACCCTCACGGCTGCATTTATATTGCTGTTGCAGCTTCTGCTAAAACGGTTGTTAAGACTTTTGCAAGAAAAGAAGATCGACGGCTTTAGTGGCAGCCTCTGCCGCTACTGCGGCAGTAGTAAATATGACGAGGGACTGATGGGATGACAGCAAATGGTGTCTTCAAGACGGTCTTTATTTGTTGCTTGGCCAATCAGCTGAAGTTGCTATTTTGGCTGCACTTGCTATTCTCCACACATTTGTCGATTCATTTGTTCGGTGTGAGTGAAAAGCGCAACCGCAGCGACCAAAGTGTTGTAAATAGCAGTATCACCGTTATTATTATTAGGCGTCGTCAGAGGACCGCAATGTTTGAACGTTGCTGTCGCACTTTTGTCTACGTTAATACTTAGCATTGTTGTCTTTCATAATGATTGCGTATGTCGAGATATACGCATGTAGCAGGAACGTTCATCTAATCTAATTTACCGTTTGTATCACAGTAAGAACGCCCTTTGAATTTATCATTGCTTGAACTGTGTCGAACCGTTTGCATCCTATGGAAGTGGGAATACAAGTGTTTACATATTGCACAATTATATATATATATATATATATATATATATTATATATAGTTTTCGCTGTGATGTTTTGCTACGACAGCATTTCTCATCTACGGTACTCCTCCAAACCACTGATCTTGAAATGTAAATTTAGTTAAATAAAAAATGAGTGGAAGAGACAGCACACTCAGGCGGAGAACTAGAAAATAGCATCTTTGCCCAGTACGTCATTACAGGGAAACACAAAGTCGGTTTTACATACGGTTGGCTTGAGCCAACAACTACCTAAGCTTGGTATCCAGATTGTTTGATCTGGCTAAACCGTCTCTTTGTGAATACTCATCTATTTCCTAAAAGAATCAATTCCATTTTAATAAGCTAGAGCATTCCAAGCTATAGAAATGATTCTTGCAGTTGGCAGCCCTTGTGCTGACGGAACAAAAGCGAGGAAGAAATTACTAATCTAGCTTTTATATCTATATTTATGTATCTGGGCATCTATGTAGAGAAACTGCCCCAAAAGGTTTAATATGATAATTAGGAAAAACTATAATAATGTTATTGCTGCACACACCTTTGGTGCCGATAATTATGCACTCGGATCTGGATTTGCGCAAAAACGTCCTATCAACATAAGAATCGATCACGTAGGTAATTACATAGTTAAATGCAATATCGAACGCCAATAATTTTTCAGATATTCAGATGTTTATTGACTCATGTTATTGACTCATTATCTCGGCAGCGTGTACTTATATTTATAAAATAAGACTTGATTCTTTGTAGTGATAGTGTTTCGCTGTTTTCTGCAATGAAAGAATTGTGCTTCTGCCATTTTTTCAGTTTTGTACTCTTCTATTTAATTTTCTTTCTACTCTATAATAACAATTGTTAACCGACACAACGCTTAAAAAGACTTTCGTGGATTGGCCACGATCGAGGTGTATTTCAACATTGCAACGGGAAGTTGCATAGGTAGGAACACTTACTTCAGGTCATATCCTTTATTGGTATGTGTCCTCAGTTTGTTAACAGCTCTTGCACTGCAGAAAATGAACTTGTTATTGTTACAAAAGTCGTAAAATTTTACTGACCTTTTACCGCATGACGAAATGCATGGCATACAACCATTAAATGGAAATTAATAAATAGTGAAATGGAAGGAAACTTGATACGACTACGCGCATCTATCGAGATACACACACACACAAATAAACAAATGGGAACTAAGAAGCACATTCGAATAATTCGAATAATTTTATGTTTCTTAAATTCCTGTTCTCTAGAAAACCAAGTATGATAGTTTCGAACGTTGGTGCCGCAGTTTGTGAGTTGTCGTTTTCACGTCAGAGTGCTTTGTGTCAATAAGGCATCTGCGGTCGTCAAACATTGGTTATCCAAACATGTTTTATAGATTAAACTTTACAGTATTCTAAACAGAACGTTTTTTTTTACTCCATTAAATAACATTCATCAATAGCATCCAGGCTACAAACTGCTTCTTTAATGGGAACACAAACAAGGCCAGTGAATAATTTCACACACAGTTTTAAATAAAAAATAATTATGAATCGAAGACTGCGTTATAAATTATAAAGAGACATAATAAACTCATGTTTTCCAAGTTAAAAATTGGAATTGCAAGCACCTCACACTTTTTTTGCCATTAATTCTATGCAAGGCAATAATGATATATATAACTTGAATGGTAAGGCTTTTATTACAACAATAGTATCAATTAACTTACACTTCGGGCAAGAAGTGAAGACCAATAGTGGCAAAAAGTTCTACGACATCCACGAATAAGCCATGTATGAGCCATTTATGACCGTTTACGTTACTCTAAATAATCCGTATTGCGCTATGATTGGGATAACAAAACATTTTAAAAAGTGACTTAGATGAAGACATTTTTTGCACATGGATAATCGTCAGCTTACTTGTTCTGGCGTGTCTGACTTCGCTATAAGCTTACTGTTTTGCTCCTGCCCTACCGTTCTGCTACCCTGAGTGTTCCGTTCTCTTTCGTCTATCTCGTCGTCGTATCATACGACGTTTCAGCCGTGCACGTCAATCGAATGGCTGAATAGGTTAGCAGTAGTAACAACAAGATCATCATTTGTGTCGTTATTATCGTTGCCATAGATGAATAAACAAACTACCGTGAAAAGTGAATGAACAATGGCGAGACTGCAGTCAGAAAGAGTTAGCACCAAACATCGCTTCATTTTATCGCTGAAGAGTCAAAATGCAATTCCACCACAAAACAAGTACAATTTATATTTTATGTTTTCCGTGCAAGAATGTTACTGCAAACACAGATGTACAAATATTGACTTCCACCGAAGGTGAAGGAATACAAAAGGAAAGACTGCATTTGAGCTCTTGTCTGAAACATTGGCATTAGCGATCACTTGCTCGCTTGACCATAGCGCTGTCTAAAATGAGGATTTTGGCATAACTTAAATTACGACAATTGACAGGCAAGTTATCGGCCACAAAATTCGGTTTTTAGACCATCCATTAAAAAGAAGGTAGAAGGGAAAGATATTGCAAAAAATCGATTTAATTTGAAGTAATATGAACTAGAAAAAAATCTCGATAAGGAATAATACAGATGAGGCGAAGCGTGGCATAGCTAGCTGCATTTGATTTATAAACTATTGTGAATATTCAGACATAGAGGTACCCAAAAACAAGTATAAATATCAGATTTGTGAAAAGCGATGGTATATTTTTAAGCTTTTAGATAACATTTATTTTTCGTTATTTCTATTTCTTGTTGTGTTATTAAACATCTTATTACGACGCCATTTACTTGTTTGAATACTTGAAGCAATGATGTAAAAACAGATCTAGCTTTCTCAGCCTCTTCCATTTAGACGCGGTCGGGCAAGCCAAACTTTATTTGGCTGTCTTTCATTAAATTGATGAGCGCTAAAAATTACCCGGTGTTTAATATTGAACGAATTTTCTGCGCTGAGCAATGGTCGAGGGATCTTGTCCTAAAACGCGTATTGTATTATATACCCCTGCCGTTGTATGTGCTTTGCGAGACCTTACGAATGATTTAGAGAATCTTTGCATCGCATTAAGAAATGCTTTACACTGTATATTAATGAGAAAATATACGGCATACTAAAAATGGGACACTTTAGTATCTAAGAGAAACTATTTCGTATTGTTCTTACGTCCTTCTGATAGGTGCCCATGTTAGCTGTTCGTATATGAAATTTAGCAAGGTCGGTTAAAGTTACTTTTCACCTTTTTAAACGACGACAAAAACATATTACAGACCGAAGATTCATTTACATGTTTTTGTCGTCTAAGCTTGTCTAAAGTAAGGATAGACTGACCGCCAACCACAAAGCACGGGGCTTTCATTTCGTTAGAAAAATCTCACGAATTTGATTGGAACAATATCTAGGACCAAAACTATGAGCCATTTACAAAAAACCTGCATAATTCAGGAGTGAAAAAATGATCCGATTTGGTTGATGTAGCGTGCAGCACTTCTGTGCCCCTGTAATTCTCACACAAAAAAATATGTAGGAAAGAAATATGAAATCATACGTAATACTAGACAGTTCTAAGTTCTTTTCTGTTATAGGCTTTGTTTACTTCAGGTTACCCTTAACTAGTAACATCCATTTACCCCTAAGATATGTGGCGTTAAAATATTTATAACAATGCATGTTTTCTACCCAATAGCAATGGTACTAAAGTGTGTACAATACAGTAACACCGGCGTAAAAATACTTCATGTTATACGGAAAAGGGGATTTCGTTTCCACGTGAAAAATAGCCCAGAATGTTAAAAGGCTGCAGCACACTCCATTCATATGGCCGGCTTCCTCCTTTATAAAAGTGTGTTCGGTTATAATGACCGGCCTCGAACCTAGACGATTGCATTTCCATGTCGCTACTTATCTTAGTAGAGAAACAAGTAATTATTGCACCATCAAGTAGAGAGCAGCATAGTACTTCTGAAAGAAGCTATTACAACTAGTAAAATTGTACTCCTAGTCTGAGCACCCTTTAATTCGCTCCTTGTGCAATTAGATGTTACAATGGTCTCCTAAAGTATTGTATATTTTTAACTTTACGGCAACAACGACGTTAAACGGAGGCCTTGTACGGATACGCTGCATAACTTCCGCTTCATCACTTTCATCACTTAGGCGTGTGGTTCGAGCCCATTTGGAGCCAACACTTTGCTTCGGACCTGGATACTGCTTAGATATTATCGTAATTCTTATTTTAAGCCTTCTTTGATTGACTTAAGCTACTAAAACATGTCAGAGATCCGTTCACTTGTATCAAGTTACCCTTTCATCTTTCATAGCTAAGCATTTATAATTGTTACATGTTACTTCGACTATGTGACGTCAAAGCGACACATAATCATTAAAAAGATCCAGAGCAGTATTAGCACTTTATCACCATTAATGATTTATTTTACTTTCAGCTTTACTTTGTTTATTTATATAACTCACTTTTTTCGAATCGGCTTCGGATTTTTCATTAACCCGTTTTCAACACCGTTCTCTATTACTGTTCTAGTCATGGTTCACCTACTCAATCTATAAACATTCGGTGGGCGTCGTCCCTTCCTTTCTTCCACTAAGTTCACTTATACAGTGCTGTAGTTCAATTACCCCTCTTAATGACTTCCTTCATGGTCGACAACACGCCCAGTTGTATGGTATTTTTCAGTCTAGACAGTGTCTTTCAATAGGTTAATTATGTCTTCCATAGTTATTGTAAAGAATTTCTTAATTAATATCACCTCACTATCATTGTAAATCCATACGTATATTCGTGCATAAGGTAAGCTCACACCAAGAGTTATGTACTGGGTATACAAGTTTAGTACATTTTATTTTTCACCATATTTTCTTATATCCTTTCATGCATGAAATTTCCTACTGAAGTCACTGATATCTTAATTGTTGCACACTTCTCAGATTCCATACAAGGCCAGTGAAAAAAGATCGGATAAGCATCATGTGGCCGCTCCGCGGAGGAAACGATTGTATGTATGAACACGTCCAGTGCCGAAGCGTATAAAAATAACATCTCAATGGACATTGATGTTGTTAAGATGAAGGGCAAAAATCATTGATTTTCGCAACTTTATTTCCAAAAAGTACTGTAAACGTTCATATTCGTAGGTATCTTTCTAAATCTTAGCCGAATGATTCTATAAAAATAGAAGTGGTTGCCTAGGTCCGTATTAAGCTGCAAAAAAAATGAAGGCAGATCCAATACAACAACTAATCGAAATCATAATGGACAACAGCATTGAAGTCAGTTTTGTGAAGCTTTAGATATCATGAAAATCATCTTGAAACATATTAACTTCAAGTGAAATGTTCACTTATATTTAATAATCTTCTCGAAAAATATGGTTTTAAATTGTAAATGTAGTTAAAGGTTTTTTCACTAGAGGATGAATACTTCAAAGCCATACATATGAGAGGAAACTCCCTTCTATGCAATGGTCTATAAATTTACCGGGGTCTTTTAAATACTTTTTCTTAATCAAATGTCAGGAATAGACTTAAAAAAACTTAAGTCAATTATTATTTATAATACTGTAAATCTTAAAAAATTGAAGGAAATAATATCGTAACTTGCGTATTCCCGAATAATCTGGACGGTTCCACGCCAAATAGACAAATCTGTCACAAAAATACTGGGTATCTCCATTTAGATGTTTATTAGTTAATTCAGTACAGATAGGACAGCAAACAGTTAAAACAGTATATACCTCTATATGTATCTTCCTATGAGGTATGTGATGTACATACATATGATATATATAGTACAACCTATGTGACACTAAGGAGCGACTTTTCTCGACTACTTCACTTGGTATCCACTTGGTATCTGCTAAGTTAATCTTAATTTATTTTATTTTTTAAGCTAAAAGTTTGTCGACCACCCTTAATTACTACCTAATTGCCCTCAATTAAACTGATTGTAGTTTTGATTTAATTTTACGACTTCCACTCCTCCTAAAGCGAATCAAACCTTGTCAATTTCACGAGCTCATCCCTATATTTGTAGAACTTCGAAGAATTTTGACGCATTTGAATGATCGGCGCACATTTTACCTTATTACTATAGTAGTTGTATGCATGAGTACTATGTTAATTATATTTGTCTTATAATAAATGTGCTGTCAATAAAGCCAAATTTGGGTCGCCTCTACACTTTCTAAGCTTCAGTTTTTCATAGATTCCTTTGTATGAACCTAACAACATCAATCTACGTGTGAAGTATAATTTTGCACTGTATATTGTAATCGCCATGCGCTGGTCAATACAATTTGTTCTTTTTACTTGATTTCTCAGGGCTTTGATGGAATTGCGTCTTCAAATGTGTTTCGACTTTATGGTCCAATTAATGCAATATAGGTAACAAATGTTTTAGTTTTTATGTTTAGTACCACCGTTATATACAGCTTCAGTCGGCTGACCTTTTCCAGTACAAGACCGCATTCGTCTACACCAGATTTCGAACCTAGACTATCGCACGTATTCTAGGCTTAGTAGACAAACACGTTACCACTACATCACCGCGCAGATAGTACTGACATTACACTTTAAGTGAACTGTAACGGGGTAACTGTACCGAGTGCGCGAGCATGAGAGCCATAGTTAAGGTTAGGACGGATTAATGACGAACCATTAGTTCATTCATTAGATCAGAGTAATAAGATAATCAAGGTAACAGGGCTACAAAGACAGTTCAATAGGATAGCTTGGTAGCCGCAACCTGATAACGGCATTTGAGCAACAGGGTAACATGATATTTACGATGCATTAACAACTTGATCTATAGTTCCATCAAATTGTCTGTAGCTCTGATAATAGAGTCAGTTAAACTAACTACAACACACATAACAATCTTGTTTATTTATAATTACCAAGTAGCTGGGTAATGTTACAAGCTATTTAAGCTATGTTTCCTAAATTTTCTTTTAGCCAGACTTTTCTGTGTTACACTACATGTCACCTAAATTGTCAGAAGACGACTTACCATGAGATGATTAACAGAGCGAAGAATATCAATGCTAAGATTCCCCAGACCCGATAATATATGCCTTGGCGAGATCGAAGCAGTACAAAGATTTTCACCAATTCGAGCAGAATATCAGATACATCATGTAAAAACACAACGAGGATGCCGACGTTATGGCACCTGAAACTCAAATAATTGGGATCTATTGTTGTATACGCTACCCCAATTGTGCTGTTGTGCCAGCTCAACCATAAAATGGTTCAGCTAACGCAATCAGATTGAACGAATGCTAAAAAGGCTGATCATAGTAAATGCCATAGTACTAAAAAAAAGTATAGGTAACTTTGTGCGGACCTTCGCAATGAAATCTAATAAAGCTTTATTTCTCCCATTTCTTGAGTATGATGTTTACTAAAGGCTAACTCCGTCCCGATCCGCATTGAAACGACCAGCATTTTCACAGGACGTGACTTCACGGCTTATCAACGTCCTGTGGCGGCTCTTTAGTGTGTCATGTATTTACCACTTGTATGACTTGCTTTTTGCCTTGACATTTCATAATGGACGGGCAGCGCTGTTTATGTATCGAGAATTATCTAGGATAGGCAGGTCCAACAGAACTCGCCAGGTTCTGCAAATGCGGTTTAGCGATATTGCTAATTCCTACCACTTCCTTATTCTTAATACTTTAAGATACTATCGCAAAATTACTCCATTGTCTGGCAGAATTCCTTTATAGAATTTCTGCGGGATAACCGTAATTATGAAATATTCTGTTATATATTTGATGCTCACGGTAAAAGCTAATGTGTTTTTCCGGGTGAGTATGAAGTTCACTTTGTGACATACCGAATTCGACAGACTCTAATGAGTTCACTCGTGTAAGAAAAACAGTTGTTCTCACAAAAACAAGGTAATCTTTTCGCTTATAAATGATGAACCATTCGGTCATTGTTGATTCTTCTCCGACAAAAGAATTTTCACCGCACAAAAGAATTCAGGAATCATCCGGAGAAGAAATTTTTGGCTTATTTACGACTGTAAGTATTTTGAGTTGAGCAAAAACCCATGCCGTAAGAATCATCTGTACTAATGAGGATGGCGTCATGTTCTTACACTTTCGTTCAGGCAAAATTGTGACAAATGGAACGTGGTCAGGTACTGTATGAAAAATGAAAGATCATGAATCAGCATCATATTGAACAAAGCTACGTATCGTCGAGGCGAACACGCGAAAATTTAAACTAGGCTTCTAATCATTCGAATATGAATAAATGGAAGCGAATGGCAAGTGCAATAAATAAACATGTCTCTGATGAATGTCCGTATTGGCACGTACAAATGATTTCAGCCCAAAATCTGTTTTCATTTACATGCAATTTATAATCAGAGAAGGTCAATTTTATTCTAACTGAAGCGGTGCATTCTGTGTACGTAATCGGCACGCTTCGATATTAATTTATTCGGAATTAGTGTTCTTGAAGATCTATATTTATCATTTGAATGCTGCCATAGTCAGTATTTTTTCATGCCTCTACTAAAACACAAATGCTTCTTAACTACGAATAGCTGTACAATAAGACGAATCTCCATCTGGATCACATAGAGAATAATTACCTCAACTAGGACATAGACCATAAAGATGAACACTTTGGATGATTTTAGGGTATTCCGCAACCATGTGTATTATATGATATAAGGAAGTGAAAAACGTTCAGATAATCACCGTGTTATGCTCAATAACTAATAATACGCTAAATTTATTTATTTAAAAACTTGGTTGGTGAACCACGAACCATTATGAAATAGCGAAAGAAGAAGGTTGCTAACGAATGAGTTAAACTAGAAATGAGATAAAACGAGAGTACTCTGAATTTCTACTCGCTTGTTCACATGCACGCAGTAACGTTAGATGAATGCGACATGCACACAACGTAAAGAGGAAATATGGGCTAACACCTAGGATCATTATCAGGAACAGCAACCTATTCTGTCAACGTACAGCAGCAACAAGAACGAGCCAAGGGTCAAATGAGATGACAGAGTTGGTGGTGGCAGGAGTCGTTCGCTTGCTCAACTGAGTTAATAAGGCTGTTAAATACGCAGGATTTTAAGGAGAAAAAAGTTACACCAATTTTTCAGAGCTGTTTGAATAGATATCGTGACTAAAACAATAAAAATATCGCCCTTATCCCGTACAAAGCAGAAAGAAATTAAAAACGAAAAGGCGTGGACCGATCAAAAGTTCGCTCTAGCATTACATCTCTCATGGCGTATATCAATGGTGAACCATACTACATTGCGTACTATATCAATAACCCATCAAAGTTATCGTTCAGACCGTTAGTAGGCTATAGCATTAGATGCAACTGTTTTATATATAAACGATTAAACTCTCCTGTACTTATCATAGCTTACCTGACCGGTAAATACTTTCGAACCAAACATTAAGCTCAAGCGTAACTATGACCACGCTAAATATAACCGCGATTGCAAAGTTTCAAGTAGTCAATGCGACGTTTTTTGTTGTTTTCCGACCTGTATATTTTTTTTATAAGAAAGCACTGCGCCTTGGTTGAACGATTTAGCGAAATGCCTCAATATGAGTATATTTTAATACTGGCTAGGTACATTTAGCCTTTACATTTCTGTACATACTGCGATATTATAGACGAGGGGTCTGTTTTCTTAACTCTAATACCCTTGTTAGGGTTTATCAATGCTTTGTGTGGAAACACGATTTGGAAGTTATTTAACGTGTAACTCCAATGAAATCGACAAAAATAGCACTGCCAGGTGCACCTGTAATACTGCAGCTTCTTTCACACTCAGAAACCACAGTTTAAAAAAAAACATGGATGTGCTAGGTTCGAATATATCTTTGCCATGATATCAGTAGTAACAAATTTTCTGACCAATTTTTAAGACATAGCAGGTAATATGGGTTTAAGTCAAGGAACAGCTACGCTTCGTGTTTTGGGTCAGCTGTCTTAACCAATGTTAACGTTCTGTACCAGGCGTAAAACTAGAATTAGGGAAAAAACTAGAAACTAGAAATTAGGTTCAAATAAATTAGATGAATTCAGTTCAATTCAGTTAGCGTACGTGTGGCACCGTCTCATGAAGGCTTTCCATAGTCTTCTAAGTAATTTTTTTTTGTCAATTACCAGTTGTAGATGTGTAAAATATGCCTACATTAAATACGATCGCATTCTGTTGCCAGAGAGCAAATTTAGTCCGCTTAAACGCAGAGCGCACACAGTCGCGGAAACACTTTTTTCTCATTTTTACTGTACCTTTGTGCTTACTATACAGAATTATATCCGTTCCGCTTTGACTTCTTAACACTGAGGTTCAAAGCCGCTTGTCAAAATAAGCTAGCCCACCGACGGTATAGGCTGTAGATTATTAGATGTATTTTAAAAAGTAGTGCAAAACAGCGAGTAATCAGTGGCAAAAAGCCGCTGTTCTGGATTGCTCTGTAGTTGGGATCGTGGAAACCTGGATTATATATAAAAAGTCGTAAAGATGAAATTTCCATTGTTTTTCGTAGTTAGAGTTTAACGACAATATCGGCTAAGTTGTAGCACGTAACTCCGCTAGACTTTTTTTTGCCGATCTTGTCAAATGTTGAGAAACATTAAATATCGTATATTAAGTAACGACAAGTTACAAAAATGTTCTATTTTGCTAGGCGTACCGCTGTACGTAGGAGAGCCACAAAAGAAAAACGCAGATCACGTGATGGGCAACCATCACCTGTCGGTCTTTGCGCCGCAGGTCATAGAAGAATAACGCGTACAACCCGTGGAGATAGTAGGCGCCTTCAAGCACGTAGATGACGTAGATATCTCGTTGGATTTCCATGTCCATGCTCCATCCTACACGAGAGAAGAACACACGAATTAAGTATCACAATTATTATAAAATGCGATCCTACTATACGTTTTCAACACCTTTTGTCCGGGTGCTATAGCTGATAAATTTTGATCTAACAATATGTTTCTATAAAAATCTAAAAGTATTATGAAAATATCTGCAACAATATTATTTAATATCCTGTACGTCTTTTTGCTTTATGGCAAAATTCTTGTTTGCGTTTTATTTTTGATGTATTCCAATTTCCATGTTTGTTTATTATATTTTCCATAACTGGGTTTTTCATTTAACATCTGTTTGCCCGATACCTTGCACGTGAGCAACCGTATGGATATTTGCACATCTAGACAATTCGTCAAATATCTTACTAAATAAACAGATGCGTTACAGACAGCTTTACAACATGGTCATCTATCTTTCTCACGGATAGAAGGAAAGCTCTTGTAAGTTTATTACTGTTTTATGCAACATGTGCTAATGAAGGCAATAAATACGCTGTCTTATTCAAATAATACTCCGATTTAAAAACAGAATTAAGTTACAGATTCTAACGACATTTTTATTTCAACATTTTTATACATACCTATTGGCCAAAAATTACTCGACCTATTTTTACACCGTAGCTGATGTTGTTGCAGAAGTCAGATGAAACGCTACATGGCATCTATAAAAAAATTGATTAAAAGTATATGCGTCTTTACGTGTACGTAATAATTCTGTTATTATTTACTCTTATTGGTAGAATTAACCGTGTGCCTTCATTCCTTTCCTTACAGTTTTTTTTCGGTTGGTCCCAACTTTTAACCAGTAGATTCTCTGTAGGATCTCCTTGGAGTTGCAATAGTGAACCACAAACGTATAACAAAGGGAGGCCAAAGCAGTTCAGAAATAGCTGATCTTGCTTACGACACCTCGAATCATAAAGAAAATATATGAAACAGATTCGAGGTTCGACTTCAAAGTAAGCAAGATGAGTTACACCTATGCATAGATATATTTCTCGTAGTTTTATATTCTGTGAGAAAAAAAGTGGCTTGAAGTGTTTTAAAACAATTTGTCACTAATGGTATTGTCTATAAGGATTTCTCGATTGTTAGCATTTTCTTACCGTCCCAGACTGTCGATGGTCGATGGAAGAATTGGTGCCTACCGGAAAGCATCAGGATATAAAACGTGTACAACCATAGGCCCCCATGAATCATGAACTTCCAACCACTTTCTGGAAACTTGACCACATTGTTTTCATCTAGCTTCAACCACTTGGCCATTGGCTGCGTTGAGAAATGACACGCCGGCCGAGTACGTGATCCAATAAATTAGGTTATGCCAAACCATCGCGTTTCAAATGTCAATAAAAGATACAAAAGAATCTTGAATAAATTGTACACGATGAAGTTCTGTTGTAAGATGCTGGATTTCGTATGGATGCTCATTTCTTACGTAGCACATATGTATCCTCAATATGTGAAAAGCAATATGCATGTTAATTACCGTATCACAACACTGACTAGTACTTCAAAATGCCTAACAAAACGCTTTTCTACAAATCAATACGTGCGATACGTAAAATCTGCTATTCCATTAGAAACATTGTCACCTCTGTTTCAATATATGAGTATAGCTCTAGCGGGCTACCTAAGAAAAGGGAATCCTTTTTGTCCTATAACTACAAGACATCATGTAATTGTTATATTTAGGGTCAACATTCATGTTTGCAACTGTAGCATAGTAATTATCAGTAATAGAAATCATCGTTCCCCTAATTTCATAATAGCTAGACCTACTGCCTACTCCAATTACTAAAACCAATTTCGAATATAACGAACCATCAGCTCCACAAGGAAATGCATGTCACTTACCGTTAGTAAACATTTAGTTAATATTTTTCTGAAGATCGTAAAAGCAACGGCAGTAGCAACCAGTAAGATGACTTCGTTGTAGGTAACTTGACTCATGGAGTTTAGGTCTGTGTTTAGAGATGCCAAAAGCGTCTCGCGGCCCTCTGGTTTTCTAACCCATTACAATAATTAGCATAATATAATACGTTAGGTTGGCTATTATCATTCCTATATTAACATAATTTTTATCTATATTATGTAGTTGTGTCGTGCCACAATAAAGAGATCTTCGAGGGGTACACTGGGTCATCGAAAAGGTATCAACGGTTTTCCTAGCTGGATGGATCTTATACCACATATTGCAGGTAATATGGGCCGCGTCGGGTCAGCGTAGGTATCATTTGAAATTTGCAATCTGACAGTAATGAATATGCTGAAATCTTTGGCAGGTTTTTATCGAGACTTAGGATAAAACACCTTGGAAATGAGTGAAGTTTTCGAAAAAATTTGCCATATTTGATAATTCTATTACAATAATTCATTCAGGCTCTTAAAATATTGTGCTGTTTATAGTTAAAATGCGCCACTGAAAGAAATGGCCCAAAGATGGTTCCGTCGCTATCGATACGGAAGTTTCGATACAAAAGGTACTCCTCAAAGTGGTCGCCCAATTACGAAAAAAGTTGTTAAATTATAGCGAAAATTCAGCAACTTTTATACGTGAGTAGTTATGACATAGGCGAGGAATACACATTCACCATCAAAGTTTTGAATCGTTTTAAGAAAGCTGGCTACAAAAGAAGCTCGATATATGGATGCCACATAAATTGACACAAAAAATGTACTTGATCGTATTCCTATCTGCGAAACTCCATAGAAAAGCAACAAATACAAGCCGTTTGAGATGACCACAGATAATAAATCACATATAATATATGCACATATATACACATTTATATAGTTTATACACATAAATAAATGTACTTCACAATCTCTGGCAGCTTCCGGACT
This sequence comes from Varroa jacobsoni, assembly GCF_002532875.2. NCBI lineage: Eukaryota > Metazoa > Arthropoda > Arachnida > Mesostigmata > Varroidae > Varroa > Varroa jacobsoni. The sequence goes on from NW_019213768.1 coordinate 174,842, forward strand.
GAAATGAGAGAAAGTGACGCTATGTGTTTTGTGCGATTGGAAAATAATCGTGCATTGTGAGCGGCTTGAATAAACGATTGATTTTAACCCCTACTGAGATTATAATAAGCCATTGGGAAGAATCAATCGGAATTAATGCACAGAAGGGGCGCCGTATTTCACACCACGTACACATTTAGCTACCCGGCCAAACGGAACAAAACTTGGATGGGAAACTGTCATATATTCAGGGCATATTTTCATCTTTTTCAGTCGCTGGAGAACCTCGTAATAATTCAAAATTTATTGTCAATAAAGAGATGCAAAAATTACATTCCTTCGCCCAGAAACCACAGGAGTTCCATAATAATAAAATTACGATGCTACCGAAAAAAATGGCAGAAGATCATTGATCAAAGTGGTGCATATTCAGTTCAATGATCTTGTTTCGAAATATAAAAAATATCTGCTTCAACTTTGGCTTAGAAACGTCAATGCTTTTTCGACCACCCGATGTTATTTTTTAGCCTTTGCTGAGAAATTTACTTCTTTGCAAAAATCATTTTAGAACAGAAAAGACAGTATTACGAAAAATGTACAAGATTCGATCTGTACTTCGATCTAATTTGTATTTTCTTTATATTCAAGCTTATACACTATATATTAGCAATGTCATATGCTATGAATTAGACAACACAGGAATTTAAACAATACTTACCAATGATGCTTTTATATAAAATTAAACACATGTTCACTTTTCGTACGTGCGTGTGCCAATTAACTCAACAGCATAGGCATATCCAATCACGCTCCAGGTATAAACTTATAATCTATGTTGTGGGTGATTGGAACGCTAGATATTATTTATTTCTTATATTATATTTATTTTTGTTTTTATAAACTGATAAAAATCATTTGCACATTTTTTTGTATAATAAAAAAACCCTCATGTCTAAGCAGAGTTTTTAATAGTACTTAGTTGCATAAGCATTTACCTGTACCATGCGAAATGGCATATTTTGTATGTAGACTGGATTAATTCCAGAAGAGATGGCGTTGATTCCCACTCGTCCATTGAAAAAATATTCATTACACCTGTAAGAACAGTCAGATAGAATTGGATTAAACACCCTACCTATTTTGTACTTGGGCCAATGACCAGGAAATTGGCTTACGTAACCGAAAAAAGTAACATTTCAAACAGGCACTTACCTCACATTGTGCGTGACTGGTGCAACTGAGTGGCGTAGAAAATCCACTAATCGCATTTTATACAACGAGCATTTTACAACACTCATACACCGTATATAGTTGGATATTAAAAGGTATTTAATACCAAAACCACTTTAGCGAACAATAACAGCATACCAAAATGGACTCGCATCTGAAAATTGTTTTATAAAAACCCTTCTGAAAATAACTAATAGGGTCTCCTAACCATATCGTGTTGATTCATGTGTGCACCTCAAAAGCGAGATCGGATACATACAAGACCCACTCGTTTGATATTTCGACAGATCCATTTTCAGGTGCAGGCAAGTGCTCAAGACGGTCCTCTCTTATAATGTAATAGGGACTTCACTAGACCTGTCTGTAGAAAAAGCTATAAAGCAAGTCTAAGTTTGTAACTAACAAAAAGAAAGTAAATCTGTAGCGACCTCATATTTAATAGTCCATGGGAGCTTATAGGTACAAATGTAAACAGGAACAAAATCAGTATTTCTTAAGCTGTTATGTATTTTAAAGGATTTTATCGGATTATGTTTCAGAGATTTAGCATTTTTCGTTGACTTGTCTTAGTTAAGAACGAATTTTTTATCTTCTTAATTTTTTTTTGGGTATTATAAAATAGAGATGAAAAAGTTAATCCGAAATTTTATTTCGCTGATAATAGACAATAGCTCTTACCTTTTAATTTAATATACATGGTAGGGTATTCAAAGTTGGATAAACTTTGTTCAACTGTTCGGCATAACGACCTTCCGCTGATCCGCTATTTTTTTTTAATTAGAAGAAAGCCAATTCTTTTTAGAACAAAACAACAAATTTATCATCGCTGAAAACAGTGCATTTTATACGCAATCTGAGGGCATATCAGTTAGTATGCAATATTTTCACGCGGAACGAGTTCCCACTAAGAATATAAACTTCTTTACCATAATTAGCAATACATTTTACTGCCTACTTTCACGCGTCTTCAAAAGAAAAAACAAAAAAATAAAATAAAAAGAAAACGTGAAGATCCTCATAAAGGTTTAAATTTAATTCTTTAAAATCGAAAAGCAATTCTTGATAGAGGAAGATTTTATGTGAAAATTAATGGCCGTTTTGAGGAACAAAAAGTTGCTAACTGAGTTATCCAGACTTTTGTCGTTCTATCAGTCCAAAATCTAAATCAGCTGGAGGTTTTTATGTGGCATATTTAACCGACATTTGAACCAATTTAGACCAACCAATATACGGATTTAAGAAGGAGTATTTTGAAAATTATTACCTAGTGGTTTAAATTTCTGATTAAAGGTGCAGTCTCAGTAAAGGGTGCTTATATTAAATAAAATTACCGCTAAAAATGACGCGTCTACCACATGTAAGAAAAATCATTGAAAGATGTTTTCTTAGATTCAGTTTTGGGAAGAATTTATAAGTAGAGTCCGGATTCAAATGCCGTTGTTTATATTGTCTTTTATTTAATGTATAAAAAAGGCAGTAATGCGTCTCAGATTCGGATGCAATATGATGGGGAGTTTAACTGTCAACTTTTTTGAATTCGAGTTTTAGCTGAACACTATTTGCTGGATACGTTGGAATAAATATCTAAATCCGAGCAGATAAAAAAGCCATTGGCTTTCTCAACATATTAGAAGTAAACAGAACATTAGTTATTTTTTTTTATTCGAAACCTTCAAAATTGCTCCCAAAATTACCCAGCGTTTTTGGAATAATATTGTTTACCTCTTCAACGCAATACTAATTTCTACGCAACAATCGACTATGCCGCTGTTAGAAGTCCCAGCTGTACGGTCGAGTGATAAACTTGTCTATAAGAATGAGTGCAAATGAAAGATGGTTTTACACTTATAGGCTAAAATTTTCTTCAGCAACGGTTATAACTCTTCCTATAAATAAGCAGAAAATTACTTAATGATATTTTTGCATCCGACCATCTGGTGTCCGCTTGACTCAACTCAAGTGGACATTCTTGAAATCAAGTGGATTGTTTAATAGACTTAGTATCCGATTCTTGAAAGGAATCTCTCTCTTAACCACCAGTGTGTAGTAAACTCAGTGTTTTCATTTTGCGCTATATTGACGAGTCGTATTATATTTCCTGCTATAGCTCACTTAACAAAATATGCTGGATGTCAGGCAGAGAGATGTTCGTATTATGTGTTAAAGAAAATTACAGACTTATTTGAAACAGACGAAGTCGTAGGGTATAGAATCACAGTAAACCTATGGTAGCTAGGTATCAGAGACAAGATTATGAGTGACCAGCTCGGTTAGCATGTCTGTTTTCATAAGTTTGTTGTCTGTGTGTTTCTGTCAATGGATATTAACACTGTTGCTTCTGTTGTCTGTGGGACAACGAAACCGACCGCAATGGCGTCCGTGATGACAACGTTGGCGCTAGAAACTGTCATTGTTGCAACTATTTCTTCATTTGTGTCATCTATCTATCAATCTATAGATGTACGTTTTTAGCTACTTCTGTGTTCTATTTGTCTCGATATTAGTCTAATCTGTGACACGAATTAGTAGCTGTTGTACCGGTATGTATCAGTATCATGAATAAGATAAGGAAGTGGCAAAACCGCGTACAGCCGACCCAGCTAGATAAATTGCAGGAGAAAGGTGGCGGTTAATAGAAGCTTGATAGGATCCGTTCACACCGTGTTGTGTAGCACTAGGTTGTGTGTTCATTGTTGACAATGTTGTTGTTGTGGAAAATGGGGCGGCATCAACAGCTACTAGCACTGCTGTATCCGTTTATAGCAGAACAATCCTGTGCGCCGTTCGATTTAGCATCCGTTTGTTTTCTGGTAGTCACCATTAGCTGACTGAATGATTAGCCGGGGAATAAACGAGCGGTCTGTCGCATGATCTATCAACCAACGTCTAAGCGACCGTCGACATACTTATGGGATGATATCGGGACGGCGGCCAGTGCTTAACATGAGCACCTGCCCACCCACTGTTGTAACTAGCTCTGGCTAGGCAGCACCACGTTCCATTTAGGACTACAGCAAACAAACGAGAATAAGCAACGATGACAAGTCGAATTCGCCTTTATTTTCATTAAATCACCTTCACTCCTTCTGCTGCCTACTTGTGATTCCTTTACTTATATATATATATATATATTATATATATCTCTATAAGTAAGGAGATACATTTTAGTACGGTTGTAAGCATGATGTGTATGCTTAGCTCAGCTCAGAAGTAGTACATGAACATCGAGTCGAGTAGCTGCTGAAATATTGAATTTGTAGATGACGGAATTTATTTCGATTATACTGATATTTAGATGTTCCTGGCGTTAATAGGATTAGAAAAAAGTATAAGTATGTACAATAAATTAAACCAGCTATAGCAATATTCTCATTCTAGCCCATATTATTACGTGGGCATAAGAATTTAACTTGGCCCATATATATATATATATATATATATATAGGTATACAGTCTTACGACTATGTTATCGCAGAGCGAATGACTGATGATATGGTCGAAATCACGAATGACATGCTCAAACGGCTGGCTGACTGGGAGCCGTCCCTGATGCTGTTTTACAAATGCAACCGACTGAGAATTGCGAGCAGCTCGCGAAAGAACGGAACAGGCCACCGAAACAGGTCACAAAGGGGCGCATAGACATTTACAGGGAGAGGTACGCGCCTGATTTGAGACCGGTGCGGAGTAGACGCGAGAAGTTTCAGAGTGAAACAGTACATTGGTTTTCCTCCGGAGGAAACAAACTAGCTGAAAAAATTCTCCTGTCGCCACAAGGAGGCTACAGTCTAGCGAATTCGTGAGTGCCAAGCAGTCCTGTTCAGAGGAGTAAAGTATGAAGCTCATGTTTGCTTGGGAAGCATTCTAAGAATCGTGAGATTAGGATATTTGTTATGTTTTTCATGAATTGACTTCGTCCAACTCGCCCGAGACTCGATGCCGGAAAAGTGACAGACCGGCTCCAGAAAACGATGGTACTTCCGCGTTATGTAAGCAATATCCGGCTCGACGTTCGAAGTTGAGCCGGCCCGCCGGCTTAACTGTGTCGTCTACAACAATGCCGACTTTGCGGCGCATCAACTGGCAGCGGTCGCTGTACAACGAAAAGGTTAAAATGTGTTTTTTACTCAAATTGACACATCTTCTATCGTTTATTGCAACCCGAAATTTTGCGGACGCTTAGTATTCTTTAACTGTCATCAAAGACATGTTAAGTGCGGAAAATTGTTTGTGATCCAATGATACAATTTCTTCCGGAAAGAGAATTTGGACTAAAGCACGTTCGTATATAGAAGGGCGCACATGTGCCAAGCCACGAAGGGCCGCCAAAGTGTGTTTTTTCTGCTCCATCGGTGAACATGTGCTATTGGGCAGAACAAAAATCCGAGTACTACCGCGATAACAGGATATACTTCAAAACGACTAGAGGAAATCTGTGTGGCCTGTTGCTGCAGTTTTATGTAAGACAGTCTCGCTCGGGAGCTGTAGGTCCCATTAAATAGTTTGGGAAACAGTATATACTCCACCTGTTGCATTATATTGATAACGATAAACAACGAGCAGTTACTTCGCATGGGCCTAGCGTAAGTTAGAATGGAAAAGAGTTTCGAATGAGCGGACTTATAATCCTAATGATCTTAAGTAAAATTATGCAAGTATTAGAATTGTGTAAACCGAGCGAAATAATATGAGTTCCAGTATTTTCAAATGGAATCACAAAAGTATTGGAACTGTATATTGGGTAAAATGACAAAATGCCTAGCAGTGTAAATGTAATTGTTGTACTGTATAACCTTTTGTCCTAAATCATCAACACTAGCAGACAATGAATTAACAAGTTATTATTTAACTGATAAGGAATCATAGCTCTTCATGGTCTTCTATAAAATGGCAATCCAGCATCGAGCCATTATCGTATATTGTAACGCATTAATAAAAGCTGTTCTTGCAAATTTAACGTGAAATCACTAACTCAGACAATTTTTAGTGAAGTTTTTTTAGAGATCTTGTTACATGAAGAAGCTATGATGAGCGTCCTTTTGTCGCTGGATATTCTGCTTCACAAAGCAACTGGGCATCCACAACAAAAGCAAAGTTATTACAGCCGCTGTAAAAGTCATCAGTCCCTGATGCACAGATAATCAACGGACCGAGCAGGTTTGAAATGTAGCGACACACTCTTGCATAGCCTAAGCATGTACTGGGACCCCCAAAAAGCTGAAAACGGTAGTATTTCAATATATAACGCAAGAGTTGACTTAACTATTCTAATGTGATACCTACCGCTGGACTTGAATTATTTTGCAGAACCTCAATGAATGTATACGCCTATAATTATTGCAAAAGATGTAGTTTTATTCTTTAGAAGAATGAAACCAGAAAAAGCCAGCTAATTGTAAATATTTCTACCAAGAGCTTTGAAGAGTTTAGTAAACTATAATAAAATATACAGATTTACAGCTTTGCACATTGGCTTAATTAGTAATGTCATCTAACTGGAGTATATTACCAATTAAAAATTAAAAAAAGAACACCTAGATTTTGCCACAAATTCTAGAAGTAAACCTATACAGAACTCTACCTAGACAAAACGGGAGCAGCGAAAGCTGTCATCTTATTTATGTGATTCTTTGTCTTACGAATTTATTTACGAGTTAGACCTTTCTCCAACACTGATCTACATGATAAAATATTATTCATGTTCTAGATACAGGCGGGCCTTTACCTTAATTGCTGGCCTCTCCTCTCACTTTCTTGAGGGAAGGCTGCGTGTCACTTTCGTTATTATTGCAGTGCGGATGTTCTAATAACGTCACACACCCACTCACCGCCCGTCAGCATGCCGAAAAAACACATTTTACATTGTTTTAGAAGGGCACCATCACAAAAAGAACTCAGAGTAATGAACTGTAAACAAGAATGTATTTTATATGCACTTACGGCTTTTTGTGCCACGGCTGTGATTTCTTATATTAAGAAGAAAATGGTTGACTTGTTTCGTTTTGTGTTGGACGCCCATTGCATCCATATAGCACGTAGCTTAAACGGCCGGACGCTTAAAATATAGCATCCATGTTATATATCATTGCACATTATTCGTCCCATGGAAACGTTACACAGTTGAATAGATCATAATACGGAGAGGTATAAATTACACACACACAAATTTTATCTGTTCTTAATTTCTTGATAATAATTTTTAATAATAATGGCACGTTGTGTCATATTATCATCGCTTTCAGTAAATAAGTGGGTGAATTTTTAATATTTGAGACTCAATTAATTTGGTATTGTGGGCTTCGTTTCGAAGAACTTACCGATATAAACGTATCCTATGTACTATTACTACTACTGGCAAACAGGAGGTAGAACTTACAAACACAGGGGCGGTATTGCGCCCTTCTCCAGCGTCCAGCTAACTGACAGCTCTGCTACACGCACTGTTGTGATTAGCTGTTAGTAGTGGTGGCTGAGTAAAGCTATCAAACAATGTCACTTAGGGAGCAAGCTCTACACAATGATAGCTGCTCTTTACTGTATGACAGCACCGCACAGTACTAAAGAGGGATGGCCCCTGTGGCCACATGGTGAGCCGTCTCCCGGGTAACCGGTGCCGCATTCAGACAGACCTCGCCACCATGAATACCAGTGCGTCCTCAAACACAACAAACAAACCTGCATAGCTTCGCTTATCCTGCGGCAGCAGCAATAGAAACAGCACCAGACTCGTACGTTGCTTTCAGCCGACCTCCATACTGCTCTTCGCAGATGCGCCGTATGACTTCCTGATGGGGAAAGGATAGTTTAGTTAAACCCGTGTAAATGTAATCCGCTAGTACGCCAAAGTAAGGAAAGTCGCTTAAGCTTTTCCTTTTACTATTACCGCTTTGGTGTCTCAGTGTTGGTAGGAGCGTTCCCTTTTCATTCAGTCATTCAAATAGTCGCCTCAAAGAAAAGTCTAGTTCCGTCTTGAGTCAGTATTTTTTCTAGGTCTACTTTTTGTTCTAAAAATAGAGAGAGATGGGTCACGTTGCTGGTATAACAGATTCGTGCGACTCTAAATTAGCGTCAACCGCTTAAAACCGATTCTCTGTGGCGGCACTTCGGCCAATTCATCATATTGAGACGCTTACGATGCAATCCAGAGGTTTGCTGCTGCGGATCTCTTCTAACACCTTACCAAAACTACGGCCGCCAGTGAATGAGTCTGCGTGTATATATCGGTGTGTGTGAATGAACGCTGTGCGCATGCTGATTCTGGCTGGGCCAGGGGAGAGGCCGATAACGTGGCGAGAGGCGGGCTCTGTTTACTACACAGGGCACTTAAAAACTTGAGATCAGTCTTTGAGGAGCAAATAGAAACCGATAAGCAAATAATTTAGAGTACGGCAACAAATATTTTTTTTATGTAGAAAGGCTAATGTCTTCCTAAAATTCTAAAAGCTGATAATCCTTCACCTCGGGTCTCGGAAGCTGCGTTTGTTCCTCTAGAGAGATACTCTCGCAAGAGCTACGTTTTGAAAGATATTAGTGATTTCAGTGTATTGGTATGTAATAGACCTGTGGCACTGCTTCTTGGAGCTGCGTGCAGCTTTACCTAGCTTTGTCCGCTTAATCAGTAAAGGCACCTTCGCATGAGAATCATATTTTATTCATATAGTTTGCATTGATTAAGTTACGAAAATTCACATACTCAAACTCACATAAAGATCACTTCACCATGCTCCTACTAAACATTTTCATTCTAAAAAAAATAAAAGCTACACATACATATTTTGTATCCTTGTGGTCAAATATATGGTGTAGCGTATATATACTAACATATCCTCTTACTCAATTGACTTATTTAAAATATATATCAAAAAAAAGGCGCACAATCTCTTCCACAGGCGGATATTTCGGTTTTGTAGATGATGACCAACAAGATCGAGGAAGGGTAATTTTTACGTAAGCCTCAGTTATCAGTGCTTGTATCAATATAACTGTTTCGTGCCTCCATTGGGAAAATGCTTTGTTTACTGAGCTCTCGAGATACCTGGCATCTCGAGGAGTTATCCAAAGTTTTGAAAAACGCTATAGACACTAGTTTATTCATGGCAAATTCAGAGTGGCTTAGCACAGTGCGTTTACAGTAATAATAGCTATACAAGGATTCAATGAACATACGCATACATAAGAAGAAAGCACACAATCAGTGGTCGTTGACTAGCTTGCCATACATCTAAGCACACTGAACGTGAATTTGAACACATGGAGTTGCATGCTTTTTTAGTGAAAGAGCCGATATTGCGGTTCTTGTTTCGCACAGTCATAGTAAGGCTTAGTGCAGAGAGTGTCGGGTAGGCTGGGCCCATAATATAAATATATATAAGAAATAGTATGTATGAAATTAAAGTCCTTCCGCTTTGTTCGCGCGCCTCTCTAGTTGAGATTTCCATTACTGGTGTAGCAGCTGATTTTTCTTTGCCGCTCCATGTTAATAAGTATTTGGTTCAGGTACTGGTATTGAGATTTGCTGACTCTGTAATTGATACTATTTTAAATTTGTGACGTTTAAGAATATATGGATGACATTTCAAATGCTTTGGATGATACTGGACTTAAGGTGACCTTTCATTACACATAATATAAATTAGAAAAGCGTTTACTTTCACACATACACAACTTGCGTTGATATGGATTCTAGAATATTACATTTGCCTAACAAAAGTGTTATTAGATTAGGTATCAAATAGAACACACACATCAATACATCATAAATTACCTAGTTGTCTTTATTTTTTTGGGGACATTTGCCACGATGAATCTTATAACCTAAATAAAATGCAACACCTAAAAAACACAACAAATGGATATGCATATATATAATTTTTTACTCTTCGAAGGAAAATCTTTAAACGATATTACCGAGAAGAGGGCAAACATCATTGTGGCATATGAAACTGAGTTTAGCGGAAAAAAGTTTTTCGATTATAATAAACCCATCCTGAACCCAAGACTGTATTTGAAGGTGACTGAATTGTTTTAAAGATAAAGCAGTAGTATTAAATACCATTAACATTAGAACCATTAATTTAATTTGTATTGAACAACTCATTTATATGGATAATTAAGCTAAGAGCGGGCAGAGCCTAGTTAGACAGCGACTCCAGAAGAATTCAGAAGGTTCTTTCAACTCTGATCGGTTCTTCTCAGAAGTCGTAAACTGGAGACCATTCACCTTAACCTCCATTTTACTCAGAGGTTCTTAGTTAATAATATGAAAAAATAATAGCATAGTGATAGTTATATTTAGAAAGTAACGGTCAGATGGCTGGTTTTTGACAGTAATTGTATCTACAAGGTTATCTATTTTAGGTAAGGAACTGTTTTCGATAAGTCATAGTAAATTTACAGCTTCTGCACGTGTAACAAAGACACCACAATCTATACTATCTATAGTATAACAGTACGGAATAATAAAATGGTACAATAGATCGCAAAGGTAAATCTGAGAGTGGCTTCAAGTAATGTTTGGAAAAACATTTGTAGTATCCCTCTAAAAAAGACATGTTTCGGCAGATACCTACTGAGACCTCGTAAAGTTCGACGCCGCTTCAGAATAGTTCTCACCACAAGATAGAAAATGCACGTTAATGCGTGGTGTATTGGTATTGAAGGGTTTGAGCTTATTGATTCAACTATGAGATAGGGTCCCACGAGTAGACCAGATAAGAAAGGAAGGGTTTTTAAAAACCACAATATCATTTATAGTACTAAGAGCTCGAAAGAAAACACACTCGCCTTT
>NW_019213769.1:0-76948 GCF_002532875.2 Varroa jacobsoni
ATAGGGGCGAATGAACTCGTCGGCTCTGCCCTGCGATCACCATATGGATAAAGTATTAGTCGTAGGAGGGTGCTAATTGCGTCATAGTAGTTATTATAGCAGTAGTGCGTTTTCACCAACTAACACATGTTCATCTGAATATCGCATTGACGCTACACTATATTATTGTTACTGCTATCATTATTCGCACTACAAATACTTCGTTTATCAAATGTTGCTATTATCTGACTCCGACGACGAAAAATGCAAACTAATGGGAATAGAATTTAACCAATAGATTATCACGACCGGGGTAAAAGAGATACAATTACAGTAGTAATTAATGCCGAGCTACCAGCAAAAGAAGGCTCACATCGTCATAGATGTTCCACAGCATTTTCGATTTATTGTAACTATGTCCCAATATTTTTTCGGCGCTTTTCTTTGCAATTCTGTACGCTATGGGGTCCACTACTTCGACTTATTCTTGTTATAACTGGCGTAGTGACGTAATAATCTAACGATGTATCTGACAAAAGCTTTGTCAAGGTTAACCAATCAAACCTTGCCAATGAATGAAAGACATAATGACTGTGCTTATGTCCTGATATTAGTCAGCTTATGGGGTGATTCAACTTCGGCCCGATTATCTCTACCCGCCCTTTTGTTTATGCTGTAGCTGCAGCACACGTTCGTTGACATTGATTGGATCATAATGGTGCTCTTAATACTTGATCGATTTAATTCTCAACAATCACCGCGATCGCCGTATAAATATAGGGATAGATTGAGACAGACGTACAAGTATCGATGTGGAATGAAACTGCTTACAGAGAGAGCTGTAGTTGTTCATTGCGAGTTGTTACAGGGGGATGGGGTTCTCCTCGGCTGACAGCTCTGCGATCAACAGAACCTTCATTTAACCGCCTTCTGCCGTTGCCGATAATCAAGTCCAATCAATCCACATTATTCGTGCGCGGTTCTGTAAATATTTTCAATGAACGATCAAAACAATTCGCTCTCACCTAATAATAAACAACTGATTTGTTTCTTTGTTGTTGAGTCTGACAACGAAACAGACAATTTGACAACAGGATGTCGTTAGAGATTGACGACAGATGGGTAGCTTGTTGCGCTGTAATTAGGTTTCCTCATACAGGTACATATGCAAACTCATATCAGTAAGGTTAACTTTTCAAGTAAGCACGTCATCAGACAGCGTTTTTTCAGAAGCGTCAGTTACTGATTTATTATTATTATTAGTAGTAGTAATAGTAGCATTATAATCTGTAATATGTAGAAGAATTATTACAGTATACTTCTAAAACTAAAAACGTTATTATATGAACTGCAGAATGAATGAATCGTAGGGGGCGATTACAAATAGGAATTTGTCTGTCGCTTTCATTTTACTTGCTACTGTTTTTTATCGTTCCCATTTTTGCTGCTTTACGTTAATTTTGATTCGTAACGAAGAGGCTTGAATTTTAGTAAATCGGACTCGTGAATGTTGAATAATATTTATTATTATTAATAATTCAAACCCGAGCACTGACAGCTATATCGCCCGTTAGAAATAGACAATTCGTTTTTGTTTATTTATTAATTATTTGTTTGTTTTGCTTTTTTTCTTTGATGTTTGTTTTTGTAAGAGTCATTCACGCATGATTAATATAATCACCATTATCATCATCATCCTTATCATAGTCATCATAAATAGCTATACTGGAACAGGAGCGTGATCACTAGCCGTCGTCTACATGACACCTATGTTTGAGAGAATGGAAAAAGGTACATCAATTAAGCCACGAGCTTACCCAGATGCACAAGATGTACGGCCGCAGAACACAGCCACTGCCTATTGATCGAGCATCGCTTCACCCGTGTTGTTGTTGCTGTTGTGTGTTTAAGGGACAACCCAGTAGTTGTAGTAATGGTCGAAGTAGCGGTAGAGTTGCAGCAGTTCTAGTCGAAGTAATAAAGGAGAGGACGACTTAATGGAAGGAAGTTGGGTCTTCATCTTCTGTTTTGTTTTCATTATTATCATTATCGTCTCAGTGATGGGTGTAGCCTGGCGACTTGCCCGATGGATAGCGTTGACCTTGCTGGGTTTGATGGCCAGCGTTAGAGCCATTCGGATTCCCACCGGCGCCCTGTCTGCCAACGGAGCCGCCCTGATTCATCATCTGTTGCTGGCCAGAATGGCCGCCGTATTGGGGAGTGGATCGTTGTCCACCAGCTGCTGGGTGATTCCCGCCACCACCGAATAGGCCGCTAGACCCAGATGAAGCCGGTGGTCCAAATGATGGAGGCCCCGCGGTGCCGCCCGCTTGCTTACTGCTGCCCACGCCAGACACGACAGGTCCGACGGTGCCCAATGAGGCCTGTCCAGGTCGCGACGGCCCAGGTTGTTGCTGCTGTTGCTGCTGGGCGGTATGTTGCTGACTTCCGTGGCCGTGGCCGACCGCCGCGTGTCCGTAAGGCGGAGGCGTACTCTGCTCATAGGAGGTCTGCTGCTGAGGTGGCTGTTGGCCACTAGCGTCCTTCATCGTTGCGCTGTATCGCGCTGCCGCCTGCGGGTTGTGACCGGCGTGCGCGTATATGCCAGCAGTTGAAAAAGCGGCCGCCGGCTGTGGGGGCGTCTGCATCGCCGCGGGGTAATGGCTGTGCCCACTTATGGCATGTTGGGCATAGTGCCCGCTTTGTTGGGCTGATCCATAAGGGCCAGCCGCCGTTGGGGTGGCTGTGGGGGCTGGAAAATATCCATGAGCTCGATATTGACTCTGCTGTTGTTGCTGTTGCTGAAAGCGATACAGATCCTGTTGCTGCTGTTGTTGGGAGAAGTACGGATATGAGTGATCACTTGCAGCGGCGGCACTTGAACCTGGTCCAGCCTGACCGGTCGCAGCCAAATGCGTATGGCCATGATGAGTTGCACCGGCTGGCGGCGGACTTTGGAACTGGGGGCCGTACATCTGCGCAGCGGCTGCCGCTGCTGCGGCGGAGTGCTGTTGAGCGGCGTACGCACGCATATGCGCTGGATCCAACGGTGTTTGGCCAGCGTGTGCAGCTGTCATGTGACCAGCTTGAGGATAGCCTGACGGGGTCATCTGATGATGAACGGAGCGCTGCACTGTTGCTGCACCTGCAGCAGCTGCCGCTGCCTGATGATGATATTTCGGCTGATGCTGAGGCAGCATCTGATAATACGGCTGCTGATGTTGCGGCTGTTGCGCCTGCTGCTGATGGCCCATTGTGGCAAGAGGCTGCTGCTGTTGTTGTTGCTGCTGCTGCGCTTGTTGCTGCTGTTTGCCTGACGGTTGCTGTTGTTGGCCACCAGCTGCAGCATAAGCTTGCTGGAAGCTCGACACAACTTGCGCAGAGGCGCCCATGTCCGTCTGTCCGACACTGACACCGACCTGTAAACTGCTACCGGAGGGGTCTTTGTGGCCTCCAGCTGGATCTTGGCCTGCCGACATCGGGAAGAAGGGCATTTGCGTTACGGTCTGCGGCCCACCCTGACCGCCATGCGACGATTGCTGGTGCGTCTGGGGTAACGGTGCACCAACAGCGCTTACGGGCTGACCTGAGCCGCTGACAACAGAGCCAGTGTGACTGTGAGTCTGGCTGCCGCTTTGTTGTCCAACAACCGCTTGAGTGTCAGCTGATGACGGGGTGGCAGTAGTATCCCAGACCTTCTTCACCGATTGAATCTTAAGATTTAGGTCTTCGCTCTCGCCGAAGTTGCCAAACTCTATTCCAGCCGGTCCAGAGGACGCGGTCACTTCAGAGTCGCCCCAGGCATTGGTACCAGCCTCCTTTTTCAATGACGCTGCTGGAGCAGGAACCTCTTTCTTCTGCGGAGGAGTACCGCTTCTTACGGTGCTGCCACTACCTCCGGACACTCCGGCCTTTTGCTGCTGGCTCGCGTGACCGCTGTCCTTTTTAGTTAAGCCAGTTCCGCTTGATTGCTGCTCGTTACCGCTACCGCCCTTTGGGCCTTCCTTCTTTTGTTGCTGCTGTTGCTGCGGTGTAGCTTGGTTTACATTGCTGTCCTGCTGCAGTTGCTTTTTGTCCTTTTGAAGGGTTGATTTTTCGCGGTTATTGCCTGCAGAGCCCTGATCCTGCTGCTTTTTTCCTTCCTGTTGCTGGCCCGACTTGACGCCACCTCGATCACGGTCGCCGCCTCGATCATCGCGACGATCTCGGTCGACTCTACCGCCGTCTTTGCCACGTCCGTCAGCTGCTCCTCCACTTCGGCCGCTTTCGCCTCCTCCTCCTCCTCCTCCTCCTCCCCCCTGGCGCCTGCTGGCGTTTTCGCGTTCACGTTCTCTATCCCGGTCCCCTCGATCCGCTCTATCCCGGTCACGATCTCCCCCTCTTTCCCTGTTGCCAGCAGCGGTCCCACCACCTTGCTGCTGTTTGCTGCCGCCAGTGTCGCGTTGTCGACGATCGCGGTCACCACCACCCCCGCCAAATTTGGCACCACCGCCACCGCGCTCGTCCTCTTCGGTCAATGCCTCATCGAAATCGTCGTGTCGGCGGAAGCGCGCCGTGGTGTCATCTTTACCCACACCGCCTTGGGCGCCTTGGGTATTTCTCTCCGAGCGACCACCCGGGGCGGAGCTGGTACCACTCCTGCCACCACTGCGCCCACCACCACTGCGAGCACCCGAGTCCTTGCCGCCACCGGCGGAGTAACCGGTGCCTCCACCAGAGCCGCTGCCCTTCTGCTGAGTGCCCGACCCGGTAGACCCAGGTCCAGACGCTCCGCTTCCGCGGTTGTCGGCAGAAGGGAACTGCTGCTGTCTAGATGAACTGGCCCCGCCTCGAGTGGGCGCTGCTCCGCCCCTGCCACCGCCCCTTCCGCGACGCGATGGTTCACCACGAGGGGAAAAGCCTCGCTGCTGCTCTTCGTCATTGGATGAGCCGACACCGTCACTCTCGTGCCCTCCGCCGTGGTGACTTAGGGAAGATGGCCCCGCACCCTTTTTGGAAGCTCCGCGACCTTTCAGTGATCCATCGGACTTATCCAGGGAGTCACTCTCGCTATCCTTCTTGCCGCTTCCGTCTATCGCAGCGACAACATCGGCAATGCAATTGCGTCACGTAAAAACAAGAGAATCGCAATTAGAATAACAACAGACTGAATCTAA
Source organism: Varroa jacobsoni (assembly GCF_002532875.2). Classification (NCBI taxonomy): domain Eukaryota; kingdom Metazoa; phylum Arthropoda; class Arachnida; order Mesostigmata; family Varroidae; genus Varroa; species Varroa jacobsoni. The sequence continues at coordinate 5,136 of NW_019213769.1, forward strand.
ATAAAGGCTTGCCTCCTTTAGCTCTCAAATTAAACAGTTCTCAGAAAGCATCTCACTTTAAAAAATAATAACAACGACTAGAGCCATTGACCATCACTCAAAGTCAGCTTCACCTATGCAAATCCTAGAATACTCACCTTTTTTAAGTGCTGAAAAGCCAGCTCTTTGTTGCTTCCCAGAAGAAGCAGAATTATCGTGCCCGTCAAGGCTGCTCCCACCTTGGTTGTCGGAGGAGCCCTGTCGATTGCCGTGGCCCCCGCCACTGCCCTGCTTGCCATGTTGCTGTTGCATTTGCCTCTGCTGCTGAGGGGTATCGAACAGTCCGCAACCTTGGTCCCCCCAAGCAGCTCCTCCGGCGTTTTTTCCACCGCCAGTGTGCTGATCCTGGGAGCTCCACATGTTGTCATGCGACTGGTGAGACTGGCCTCCTCCCGTCATTACGCCAGGACTTGGGCTCTTATTATCATCACCACGAAGGCTTCTAGCACGGTTCTCTTTATTCATTTGCCACACATTGCTGTCCTGTTGCTGTTCCATCATGAGGACGTTGCTATTGTTGTTGGATGAGCTGCTGTCAGAACGACTACGATTGTTCCCATCTGTGCCACTAGACGACTGTTGCTGACCGCCCCAGCCTCTGCCACCGTCACCCTGCTGTTGCTGTTGTTGCATCTGCTGACCGCCCCAGCCTCTGCCACCGTCACCCTGCTGTTGCTGTTGTTGCATCTGCTGACCGCCACCGCTCATGTGCATTTTGGCGAACCGCGGTGGCAGTTTATTCATGTCGACGACGCCACCTGAACCCCCACCGGGTCCCCGGCGATCCCTCTGTTGCGATAGACCCTGCTGGTCTTTTCGGCCACCCGACTGGTTATTTCGGCCACTGTTGCCACCGCAGTCTCCTGAACCGTAACCATCGCCACCTGACGACATCATCATCGAATAATGATCCCCATCAGCCCGCTCTGAGAGGCGTTTTTCAGAATCGCGTCGCATGGTGCGTGCCCGCTCCACACATTTCATCATTTCATTTCTAGCGCATTTCGCATTGTTGTTGGCTTTGTGGCGCCAACCTTCCTGCGAGTCCTCCTCAAACACGCATTGCTGGGCAGGTGCAGGTCCTCCACGTCTTTCTCCTCCGCTACCTTGGCCTCCCGACTCGCGACCGTCCTTCAAGCGGCCGTGGCGGCCTTCCCTCCAGGCATCGGGATCACGATGGTGCTGTGGCTCACCACCACCACGTCCTTCTTGCTGGCCTGAGGGGGTCCACAGCTGCTTCTGGCCCGGCTGCTCGCGGGCGGCCCCGTGCGCACTGCTCTGGTGATACCCACCGTGATAACCACCTCCGCCGCCCATTGGGGACGCCGAATCACGAGTGTCCCGTCGGCCTCCGCGTCCACCTCCTCCTCCTCCTTCATACATTTGTTGTTGTCCGCCACCAAAATCGCCGTCATCGCCAGTGTTCTCTTCCTCCTCGTCGGAGAAGCACAGCTTCGCGTTGTAGTCGATATCGCCTTTGGCTGCTGACCAGTCCGATTCACCGGTATTAAGAATACGGTCGAAGCCTTCGAGCTGCTGATCCGAGATGATCGTCGAGTGTTTGAGAACAGACTTCGAATGCGGGTCTACGTCACCTCCTCGGGGGTCGTTGCTCATTCCACGATCTCCGCCTCGTTCACGATCATTACGATAGCCACGCTCGCCGCGGGGTCCACGTCCGCCGCCACCACCACGTGGCCCCACTGGGCCACCGCTTTCGCGCTCGTCACGCTCACGTGTAAATAGCGGCTATAATATTTAGTCAAAGACAAAGGGGCAACTGAATGAATAAACGTACACGAACATCCTTTTTAGAGGAAGGATGCGCGACGTTTATGTGTATGCATGCACGCTGCTACACTAAAAATAACCTACTGGTGTTAAGTAATTCACGGAGCAAAACAAACGACAAACTTGGTAACATCATATATTGAAGCCTCTATTGCACTCTGGTGTCGAATAATATAATACACTACTACCAGTACAAAAATAGTTCTAACAAACCGTTGAAGTGCATTTATACAGAATGTTTAGAAAACAATGAATGATTGATGTTCCAGACAAGCACTACGTACATTATTATCGAATACATGGTATACGCAGAATTTTACAACAAATTCTATTGTTACTATCACTGTTGTGCCTAATGAAGTGCAATATTTACCGTTGTTCCGTTGGGCATGGTGGACACGCGGTGATCTCCGGGCGGTCCCTGCTGTTGGGCTCGATGGCCACCGTGTCCGCCGAGTCCTTTAGAAATTGTGGGCGGATAGCCCATCCCAAGAGGGTCACCGGGCGAAGAGCCGAGAGGTGACGGAGGCCTCGGCTTGAGCGCCAGACCGTTCACGCCACTGCCAGCGCTCGGTCCGCCCGTCTGGCCTGCGACCATGGCGCCCGCGCTTCCTTTCGACCAATTTGACTCGACGGGACGTAATGCTGGTCCTGGCCCGTACTGGGTTGCTGTACTGCCGCCACCCAGGCCGCCGACTCCGGCTCCAACTCCTGCTCCCGCTCCTCCTCCTCCAGCTCCAGCTGCTCCCTCCCGGTCCGCATTGCTGAGCGAGCCACCACCACCACCAGTTCCCGGGCCACCCGAGCCCCGGCCGCCACATTCGCCCGCCCCACCACCCGCTGTTTCGTTCTTGAGCGTTGGGAACTCGCCCGGAAAGAATGGCAGCTGGTTGTTGTTCCCATTGTGTTGACCCGGGCCGCCCTGGACCCCGGTTGCCACACTGCTCCACGTCTTGTTCCCTCCGCCTCCCCCGCCGCTGCCTCCCCCCTTGTTCATCATCATCATCATCGAGCCCTCCCGACCACCTCCTACTCCACCGACCGAAAGATTCCCCAGGCCGCCCAGGCCCCCAAGACCGTTCTCGCCACCAGGCGCCGTGCGGCCATCCAGGTGCGACATTGGTTGATCCGATGATTGTGGACTTGTATTGTTGTTGTTGCTGCTGTTGTTGTTGTTGTTGTTTGTCCCACTCCCGCCCCCCGACATTAAACCACCCGCCGCCCCCTGCCCCTGACCACTGCTCTTCGTGACACCCCATCCTTGACCTCCCGTAGGTACTAGAGTGACATTAGGGTTGTTGCCTGGAATGACGGGGAAGACAACCACAATCAAGAAATTAAAAAAAAGATATTTCATATATAGAAATGAGCGTGTGTACAGAAAAAGGCTAGGAAAGCAAACTGAAAGACATGTTGCGCAATTTCCGATCTATAGTTCTAGTCACATAAGAATAAAAAAATGAGAAAATAAGTTTCAGTCCGTACGACATTTTGTTTATTCTTATGTGTATATATTTAAGAGAAAAACCCATACCAAGATTTTCACTCTTCAGGCTGGGCAGCAGGGCAGGCGGCGGCATTCGCCGGCCCACCTGAACCTTTCCAAGCGATTGTAGTCCATGCTTCGCACCAGAGCCGATCGCCGACGACTTCGGACCCTCCAACGACTTGCCCTGTAAACCGAAATAGCATCGCGGGGTTAGTTATTGACAGTAGGTGAAAGTCATTATTGATACTTATCAAACTACATAATATAAATGTAAGAATTATTAAAGAAAAACACAAAATAAGACAACTATTAAATCGGTTTTGTGCTCGCTTTGGATCACCTACTAAAACGTATTAAAAGGTACACACCTGTGTACTCTAGTCCCACCGCGAAAGGCATTGCTTGTTTGGAACGACTTATCATGATATTAGTATAACTATGCTTCCATTTAACTGAGAATTAGACAAGTGCTTACATAAACCTATGGGAAATCTTCATCACTTAATCAAAATTTTCGAAAAATAGCATACCTAACCCTGTTATGCAAAATAAATCTCCAGACAATGCTTATACATTAGCCGCAGTAAATATCCACAGCTGGTACATACACATACAGTATAAATAGATCAATTCACCGACCCGATACGAAAACCTCAGTCATGATATTCGAGTGGATTCGCCGACGCAATTTCAACTTAAAAAATCAATCTAAGTACACCCAAATAAAATTCTTACGCCCGGTAATTCCGTTACGTATTGCTTCACACAGGTGGCCCCCAGCACGAAACCAAGTACGTCTATGTCCGGTTTTGGAAACTAATCCACTTAGTAAACAAACACGTTACTATTGCATCATCAAAAGACAGTTCAAATATACTTGTTCAATAATATTAAGGCGTGTGGCTAAACGTTTCTATCTACATCGAGATTGACCCAATACGACAAAAGGCTATATTTTTACCATATTACCATGCAAATACAAAAAAAAATAGGTTTATTAAAGCGTGATGAAAAAGGACCCACTAAAAGAACCATGTATAATCCCCATATATTAACGTCACTAAGCGCTTATGTAAATCCATTCAGTGTTTCAATTTAAACACTGATTAGAAGTATAGTCTGGGTCAGTGAAACCCAACTATGTCGCTAGACCCCAAGATAATTCAATTCCAAGATAGTGTGAAGGAATAGAACGAAACTAAAAATAAGCTTTCGTTTGGCCTCTCTACCAAAACTATGACCAATTCTGATGCGCTCTAACAAAAACTGTTCCTCCCTGGTTCACCTTCTTAGATACATCCATCAAGTATAGATGTTCACGAAATTTTTACGATAGCTTGGACGATTTCCCTGCCAGTCGCACGGAACAATGCTTCAGAAAGAAGTACTTTTAGTAAACTTTTAAAAATTCTGTATAGCGCTATAAAGAGTACTTCTGAAAAAGAAAAGCTCACGGTCTAGGTGAATACATGTTGAATATTAATTGAAGATTGCAGTGCAGTGTTCTATGAGTCACGCTACCAAAACAGAATGTAAGTCAGAGAAACCAGCAGAAACCAGCAAAACGTAAAGTTGTTTGCTGATTGGTATGAAGCGAGTGTTACATTGTAGATTGGCATGTCAGTGATCAAAAGCTACTAAAGAAATAGATGTCTTACAAACATTACGGACTTATACAGACGCAGCACAGGTTTAACATCAAGCTTGATTTGGTCTGATAGCTAGCTAGCCACAGAAATGAAGCGGCTCATGCATGCAAGCTAAAGGCTTTCATTATTGTAATCACCTCATTATTGCAATAACCAATAACCGAAGTGCTTACTATCGATTTTTCAAGTATCATTGAACTTCTGAGCTGGTACTGCCAGTACTCTTTACTGACACCGCCATGTTAGTTTCGGGATGAACGCATGAACTTTTTTTCGAAATTGGCCATTGTGGAGTGCTCACCAGAAATCAATTGAGTTCCAGCTGAATCAACCATATGACATTAACATCCAGCATCGCTGACCTCAACTGATCCGACAATTTTTCCGCATAAACTGACCGCATAAAATGACAGACAAGGACAGAAAATCTCACACGTTTAACCCAGTTAAGGCAAAGGAGAAAAACGGCACGCGTTTTAATATTGCTTATTATATTCTGAACCCAATGACAATAATTAAATCATCGATAAGAAACATCTCGGCCACTCCTAACTTTTCTGCCGTAATGCTTTGCTTTGCATGTAGATCGTTAGCTCCAAAATGAATGAAGCGTGTTTGACTCGTTAATGTAGGTGCACAAATGGTGATAATATTGATAACAAAAACGGACAATATCCGATGCCTCTGTATCTTCCCTTTTCACTTATTGTCTTAGTCACTTTCACCGAAACGGTGAAAAGACAACGAGAACTCAATTGACGTACACCCTACTGAACAGACACCATAGCTAAGTAGGAAAGCAAGAGTGAAAAAAAAAGTAATCTAACTTCTTGTTATTATATATTATATTAATTGTTATCAATTATGAAGGATAAAAATTTTGCAAAAAAAAGTTGCATATATCTAAAAAAAGATGGCAATGAGAAAGGAATCGTTTAACGTGAACCTAATGTCATACTTATAAAAATGAAGTAATCTGATTTACCCACAAATAATAATTAATGTCTCCACATTATTTTCATTTTTAAGATTCGTTCAAGTTTGCTGATTAGTCTGATCATACGTTGTTTAGTGGACTTGTACCCCTAGTTGTAACATTAACTCATTTAGATCGTAATCAAAATATGGTTAACTTGGTTTTTACTATAATCAGCGATGTATAATGCTATACGTACCTTGTAGATATTATTTATGTCTAGGGTGGCATAGGACTTCTTGGACTTGGATTCCCCCTTGTGAGCTAGCCCTGCAGCCGCAGACATGCTCGGAGCACATTGAGAGTCTGCCACGGTCTCTCCGGGGAACGTATGCTCCCTATAGATAAAAGAACATCAGGTGAAACAAGCTTAATTATTATTAGTATTACATATTAAATAAAATTTAATGGAAAAATTAAATCTACAATAGTGAATCAAGTTGTTTAAAATCAGGTAATAGCGTCTGTCAAAAGTTTGCTTTTGCAATCCAGATGCCATACTATTACCCCTAGTACTACTATACTAAGTAAATGCAATACTAGTTGTGTACGAAAATCCAATTGTGGCTACTGAGAGACAGTTTTTCATGTGAACGTTTCCTACAAGTCTCTTAAATAGTCGAGGTCAAGAATTTCACATGTATTTCACATGTCAACATTTATGCAAGCCAGTTCGAGGAAATAATTTTCCATTCAGTATTTGCTCTCTGTGAGAAGCTTTGCTTGAATTTGCCAGTCGATGATCTTTCATTAAGACTAACTGACAAATGTCAGAAATGACAGACAGATGAAAATGTCGTGCTTTAAACGTCTGCACATAAACAACAATGAAAAGATTTTGAACGATAAAAATAATAAATATGTGCATTTACTAAAAATCTCTACTGTGTCATAAGCTATCTCATATACTCTGAAAAAGTGACTCTCAGTTCCGAAATTACGTTGAACATCCTTTACGTACAACACAAAGGTGTTTGTGTTCCAAATATTTTGTGTATTTTGTGTAGCTGTTTGCTAGCTGTTTAACACATACATATACCTACATATACGCTTATACAAGTGAGCAGCAACTAAAGGAGCTTAATGCGTGAAGTTACCAGGTTAATATTTTGTTCAAGAGCAGATTCACTCTTTTCCCCGTTTGCCTCCTGCTCCTCCCGTTCGACTCATACGATATACCAAAAAAAAGTAGACGTAATGTCTTCAAGCGTTCTTCTATGTTACTTTACGTAGAATTACAAATGCAAAAGTAATTTGAAGATTGAGATATTAGGAAGCATTTCCAAGTAACGGAACTTGACCGCACGAATATCATTACGAATGGAACTAGACTTCGCCCGCCTATTCTTTCTTTTTTGTCCTAGCGTGCGCCCGAAATACTGAAAGATGAATGCCGTACATCCTCGCGTTTTGAGCCAAAAAAATTTGCCGCTTCCTCCATTGGCGCTATGTGTTCACCTAGGTCGAGCATGATTTGATAGTCAGCCGAACATCAGTAAAGGCAGAATGGTGTCGTATAAAGACCAGCCCTAGTAGCAGCGCGCCAAACCTGTCTATTAATACCCCAGTCAACACACACAGACATTAACATAACGTGAAACAGACACAGTTCGATACGACAGCATTGTTCGAAGCGAAAAGCTTTATGCCAGACGTAACAAAAGACAGAATAACGTAAACTCTGAAATGCAAATAATGCAAACTTAGATAGAAACAATCTATGTTTCTATCTAATCTAAGTGTAGATAGAAACAATCTATGTTTCTATCTAATCTAAGTAGTGCAACCTTTCTCTCATCGTTACGCACCGCTATTCGCTTGTACACGTATTTTATCGTTTGAATTTTTTTTTTATTTCAAACGAACTTTAATCTTCAAACCTACAGCGCAGCCTTTGCAGATCCACTGTAGGAAACCGCTATGAAATGCATGAGTACAACTGCAGGCCATAAATTATAAACGAAATATGCAAACTCGCGTATTGATAATACTGTAGTGTAAGTGTGATCAACACTTCACAGTCATTTCTTCCCTAGTCCGAGATAAATGAATCAGATATTGGGCATCGCTGTGGACCGAGAGTCATGTGAAACAAGTCCTAATAACAAGATATCGGTGCTTAAACTGAATACTTAATTATCGATGGTTACCCATATAGATCTCAGCAAACTTTTACTAAAGTCACATACGTTGGCTATAATTAGTTTTGATTTCGGTGCACGCAACCGAATAAACGACGCTATCGTATATGAAATACTCAAGAAAATCTGACTCGACACTCGAATAAAAGAACTTTACCCAAAGATGAAGGCAACTTACGGTTACGCAGTTATTATACAACCGTGACAACGTTTTAACCAATTGATGGCTCTTGTTGCTAACAAAAATGTTTTTATTAATAAAACATTTTTTTATTGTTGACTTCGTAAGATTCACGATTTTTCATAAAAGAAAGTATTTTTTTGCCAAATAATATAAAAGACAACACGAGATTTATGCGTGCATCCCTTCCTATTTGCCTGTTCAACCGGGTTCGTCTGGGATGGGTAATTCTGAACAAGATATATAAAAAAACGGTTTAATAATAATCATAATACACGTATGGTTTCTATATGCAGCATTTCTCTTGGACGATGTTTTGGTTTGACACATTCATAAAAACTATAGCATATTACCACGCGCAAAATTAACACTCCGTGATACGTTTTCCACATGGCTGGCCCATGGGTCCACTTTATTGTTCTCAGCTATTTTCCTTCTCTTGATTGGGCTAAATAATCGTCTCTTTTTTTTTTCGAAAGAAATCATGGAGAAAAATAGATTTCAGGCGGTGATCTCCAGCGATAGGCGCTAATAGAGCTCAGGAAATTATATTTTCAATAGGAGTACGAAGCGCCAACAACAACGCCCTTTAAAAGTTGACGTTTCTTAATATAGAAATATGGAAGAAATAGCTTTTTAAAAAACACCCGATTTTGTGAAAGCTATGGCCTGAGTAAATCAGGGCATTTTGATAAATTTATTTTTTCAACGCCCACTTAATGTCAGTTGATTTAAAAAAACTTAGCTGTAGAAAGGCAAATGGTGAGTATCTTTAATGCGCCATGCTTTTCAGCTTTCAAATGAAATTAACCTATATTATAACCGGTTACTTAAGGCTGTACAGCTCGGCTATGCTTTTTTATTTAGTACGAGGTAGATGTTGACTAAATTTGCAAAAATATTTTTGTAGCTGCTGATGTAGGTGTACTACTTTTTCAACACAATCAAATGTCCTTGCAGAAGTAGCTTTTTTTTTTTTTAGTTACTCTATCTGATTATGTCACATCAAGCGTTAAAAATGTTTAATAACGACAAAGCTAATTGAAAGGCATCCGTTGTTTCCGGGTGTACCCTCGGGATAAGATCCACTAAATAGAAAGGAGAAACTTTTTGTAATTGAGAGTTCCGTAATGGAGAAATAGCCTTCGTCGGCTAAAAATGCGTAATATCTTTAAAAAACAGACCAAGTTTTTCTCATTTCTACCAACCGTTGATTATTGTTATTGATCGCCACTTCGAGCGTTTGCTGTGATCTCATTGTACAGACTAACTATAAGGTCAACCATTTTTAAATTCCCGTTACGGTATTCTGTTGTGTCGATAATTATCACGGCGAGTTACTCCACAACTCTTATATTGTTTCGGCATTTCAAAGCTGAAAACAAATTGATGAATCTACACCTACATCTCTTGATTTTTTGCTATTCGATATTTTTAATCACGTAACCGAAATGGGTACTAAACCAAAGAGTAGATTCTCATGTACGTGCACATACACGAAAATCTACTCTTCGAGAAAGCTATTACATAACTATCTCAATCGACCATGTACTTCTCACACGATCAAATATATCAATACGTGATATTTATCGAATCCTTTTTAATACAAAACCCTATTTTTTATGCTTGAATTATCTATCGGCATCCCAAGGCCGCATTGGTAAAATCCTCGAAGAATTGCCTTCGAATTTTGGGACAAACATTAAACACGCTATATAGTATGTTTTCACGGTTGCTGCATAATATACGTCGTTGGCGGTGCTTGAACCAGTGAAACAATCTTTTTAACCAGAAGTTTAACTACATACATACATATATATACAAACATGATAGGGCTGACGAATTCGACGAAACGTGTAAATCAACAACGAATGCTGCCGCTATTGCTGCCACCACCATCATCCTCGTCAGCGTCGTCTTCTTTTCCCGCGTAAAGCGAAGGAGCAAAGCAGCGCCGCAGGGTACAAGCCGCAGCAACAGCAGCCGACCAACTGCTCAATGCAGCATTAGATCTACTACTATCATCAACCAACTGATGGAAGTAGCAACCGCGTTTCAGCGGCGACGATGACAACGACGACGACGACAACTACGACAATGGCCGACAGACGACAGACGGACAAACCGTTTTGCCACCGTCCATACAACGTAAAAACTATAGCAGCAGCCGTCGCCGGCTGTATACGAGGAGGGAAGGCTGAACATTGTTGTTGTTGCTAGTGTTGGCAATCGAAAAGGTAAATTTGCTTGTCCCCGTCGTCGTCCGTTTCTCATTCTGTCTGTCTGTTTGTCTGCCTGCCTGCCTACTTCTTAGCTGTATCTTGTGTCGTTTAACTCTCTTTCTCGCTCTGCCTGCCTCCACGGCTCCCATAGCGAAGCAGCGGCGGCGGCAACACCGACACCAGTCGATTGAACAATGAACAAATGAAAACATTAGAGCTGGTGGCGACAGCACCGCAGACTTTAACTATACGCCGCCACTATCACGATTACACTTTGGCGGACTTAGACGTCAACACACACGACCATAATGCTTCTGCACACATACACCATGTGTGTATGTGTAGTAATAATGTGGATACACAAAGGGAGAACTAAAAAACCATATCGAGCAATACGCACAAATAGACAGATGACGATCAATTATTCTATAGGTAGAATCAGCTATGTTCTTCACATTTTTACCATTGATACGCTGTACTGGTCCTAATTAGTATGATCCTCCAAGTACTTATGATCGTTATAACTATTTAGAAATGGCACCATGGCTACGGCAGATCAGAGCTCTTAAAGACCAAATACGAAACAAAAATATGCTTGGTGTGCGGGGGAGTGGGAAGGGTGGGGTTTTTTTCGCTAAAGATACCATTCTCAGTTACCAGCCGCTCTCTGCTGACGACAAGTTTGGTCAGTTATCCAACGGCGGACTGAGAACGAACCACAACTGCAGTTAATTCTGACCTCAAGAGCCACCCACATAATAAGCCTGCCTAGTGCCCGAAGCATCGGCACCACTACGATGACGAACAGACCCAACCTGCCCTCAGATCCAATCCAATATCGGCCGGCTATTGCGAGGTCTACCAAATTGGAATCGAGACGTTTTGCTGTCGGTCCTACAGAGACAGTTCATACTGCGTTAACGACCGGCAGACGCAGCAGCTGCAGCAGTAGGCACTCGTTGCCGTTACTCCTGACGGCAGCAAGCTCGACCACGATCACGAAGTGGTCATGGCAAGCGGTGACCACTGCCGAAGCCGCTTTTGGATAAACGATATCATAATGCTGCTGCCAAATAGAAACAGCAGCAATGCTAGAAGTAGTGCCCGTAGCAAGAAGAACACGTAGTAAGAGTAGCAAACACCCCCTCCGCCCTCTATCATCATCGCTCACTGAGGTGAACTGTGGTGGTGGGTGATGCTGCGACGATGTGTCGAGCTGAGCTCAGCGACGCACGACCACGATGGGTTTCTCTTGGGGTCAGTCAACCCAGGGAACACCGTACCCACGACCTCCAGCAGCATCCACAGTAACAGTCTGTACTTATTGAGTGAGTGTAAGGACTAGCATTAGCACTAGCACAGGCAACTATGGGAGATACTATTATTATGAGCACAAACTTCACCTGGCCGAAAGCCTATACCCCCTGCATCCTGAATATGCACACGAAAGCCATGATCGCAGTAGTACCCTGACTGTAGTATTCATTCCGTTAAGCAACTCTTTTTCTAATCAGCCATCGTCTCAGTTTTCGGAACGAGCGGGTGCCCGACGCACACAATGACTGATGAGTCTATATGACTGATTTCGTTGTGGGCGATTGCTTTACTGTCGCTTATTCGAGGAAATACGTCGAACAAATACGAAGCCCAACCGTTTTACAGACCATCTCGAAATTGACGGCAAACAGAGAGATATTTGTATATATTAATTGATACCATTAATATAGATATATGCTGCAGCCGCTGGTTGGTAATAATTGCAGCTAACGAGACCCGATTATCGAAAACACAAACGTATCAATGATTTTAATCTGCGGTGCTACCGCGCCCTGATTGCGAGAGAGTAATGCTTTGAGATGTTCACATCCCGCAAGCCGTTCCGATTCGCACAGCGTTTAGGCCTACGGACGCCGGGGGGGTGATGGCCGCGTTCGAGGCATCACCATCAGCGGGCGTTTTTGCGTTCGAGGCAGTTCCCTTTTCCTGGGACTACACCGCTGCTTTCCCATTCGTCAACGGGTGGGACCGGCTTGCAGCGGTGTCCCAGAAACGGGGATTGATTCGCGTAGCCCGAGCAAAATATTAGTATTTAGGCCGGCCATAGTAAGGATACAAGTCAGTCACCGCAAGCGACCGTTCGGTAACGAAGACACAGAATCATCCGCTTGTCGACAAAATATCGCTATGCAACTCACCTCGGATGACGAAGAGATCCCTTTTGAAACGAACTGAGCTTCTATTACAAAATGCACAGTCCAGAACCGACCCGATTTGTACGGATTGCGTTTCGGCTTCGCGTCGTATGCGTAGTTATCCGTTAAACCGTTTCCTTCGGCAGCAGCAGCAGCGGCTCGGCACACACAGCACCACTCACAGACAAAACAGCGCACACAATATCCTTCCTTGGTCGTTCGCAGCTACTCGTCTACGAGAGACCAGCTTGCAGCAGCGACCAATCCAAGATGGCTGCCGCTTGCTCACCGAACAACGCCACAAAACAAAACCACCAGAGAGCAACGGATGTGACGTCACCGAGCGAGTGGGGAGCCAGCATCATTGCGCGCCAAAATTCGAACACGTGTCAAACACCTAGTCGAAACGGACGAGTTAAAAAGGAAGTGCTGTCACGAGAAGATCGACGCAAACCACATTTTAAGTGCGTGTAAAAATAGACGACAATTTGAAAAAAAAAACACTTTCACATGCAGAATCCTCAGTTGATAGTCTCTAGCTTCAAACTGTTTCGTTCTTTGCGAATGGTTGTTGATCGAAAACTGTAAAATTCAAACGCTGTGTTCGCTGTACTGCACTTGACAACTGCATTGCATTGATGAATTGAAAAAATATACATAGCGGACTGAAATGTAGCAAAAGGGGAAAACAGATTTGCATTACCATATGATATACAAGGACAAACTCAACCAGCTTAGGTAAATAAAACTAAACTTTTGTTTTTATTAATTTAATTGACTGATATTTCCAAGCTCATCTAGGAATGTTAATACTGATTATGAATGTCCCCATAAATCCTTAGAAAGCCCACAGCCTATCTTTGTGAATAATGGCACTATGCAGTAGTAATTTTTCTTCAATAATGGATTATTTTCTTTATCAACGTATATCTTACTAGAAACCTTGCTGGATATACATGTTTTTAAATATAGCGAGAAAACTTTTCAAACTCAATTCTTAATCAGTAATTTATGACGGTGTTTTTATTCAAGGAGAAACAGCCGGTTTACACGACCGTTAGGATGTGCAACAAATGCTTTCATAGACAAAAAGTATCAAGATAGGCAGCAGCAGCAACAATTAATATTAAGTAAAGCTTGAGGTAAGTTGTAGATGTTGAATAAATGAATTTGGAAAGCATGCATCTAGTGAAAAGTATCCCAGGATTAAATTTGCCTGAATTATCTTAATATACAGGTGTAATTTATTCAGAAGTTTCTAAATCCCGAACTAAATGTTCGAAGTTATAAAAATCTTTGCAATGCAAAGAAAAGAATAAAGGGATACTAATTTAGTGCTATGACACTAACATTTATGTTAGTACCCTATCCTGGCGCGTTTTCATCAGTGTAATTCTCTAGTAAGTAAGAGCTAGCCGCGAAAACTTCATCAACTGTGTTCTTCAACTGCGAAGCTGAATGAAAATACCCGAAAATAATACATCGCAAGAAAAGAAAAACACATCGAAGGCCTTCGCTAAATTTTTCTCATAATTAATATCCCGGTTATACAAAATCGGACATTCACAACTTGTTTTGCTTAGTTTAGTATCATGGCAATTTTAATTGAATTTTTTTCAAGCAAGAAATTTAATTGAATACATAATACACCCTACATAATCAACACACACAGAGACAATAACCGGTCTGTATATGCTTTGTTCGCTTCAGCGTATTATGAGTAGTTTATTTACTGCATATGCGTCATGAAATCGGTTATTGTATCTCTGAGAGATCATGATGATTATTAATTACCATAATCTAACAGTGATTCGGTAAGGAGAACCCACTGAAGGATATTGAAGGATGAGTTCAGTCGGTTCGACTTAGTACGCCTTTAAATTTTTTATATTTACCTCATTCATACAAAAGCTGTCTGTTCTACCATAAGAAGACAATTTATCTGAATTAATTGTACAATTATATACACTCTGCGATGACAATTTCTTCACTCATTTCTTTTACGTACACACGCTACTATGCTGTATACTTAGCTCAGTGAGATCCGGGGGAAGAGTTTGATCGAAACTTCAACAAATAGTTAGGCCTTCTTATGAAAAGGCCGTCCGATCTATTAATCGTCACTGCCTTTTCAAGTGTGATACATTAATTCAAATCTTACATTTAATCTCTTAAGGACATTAATTAATGTCCTGTAAGATTTGAGAAACTTCTCGCTATATTTAAATATTATATAGTAATTATTTAGGAGACTAGTACGAATTAAATTATTCTATGAGCTCAAAAGATATTTTTCAGAATTCTTCCAAATTGATAACGTGATACATGACGGGGTGTCGAGACTTCCCTATTTAATATTCGATCGGCCGCTATCTTAAACACAATACTATCGTTTTGACACGATCAAACACAAATGATCACTCTGGCATTCGCTTTCGAGCGTTCCTTTCACTGTGAGTTTCAGTTGAAAACATAAGCTAACGTTTAAAATGTTTCTTCAAGTAAAATTATTTTCTTAAATTATTTACACTAGATATTAGGGTTCTTAGGACTGTAATCTTTTCCAGCGCGTCACCCCAATGACAGAGCCTCCTGCACTTAGATATTTCTGCGCACTCGCATCTCACCCATCTTGAACCGAAGTAGTAAAGTGTATCCAGTAGCAAACATTAATGATGACATATTGGCAAGTGCCTTTAAAGGATACTAAGAAAAAATAGAACAATTTTACTTGTGGGCGATTTAATGCGAATAAGTGCGTCGAATGCTATGTCTTTGTGTCATCCGCGATACCGCAGCGGCAACAAAGAAAGAAAATTAAAGTATCAGTTTTTCTTTTTTATAAAGCTGTAAAATTTAGTTCGCAAGGCAAAGCGTCGTGAGTCAGAAATTAGTTAATATTATAAGATAATATATGTGGATGTGAGTTACTAGCTAATATAGCGTACATTAAACAGGATTTTGTCGAAATGATTACAAAATAGACAACCTTTTTTCGATTAATTTCATAATCATCCCAATTTCAGCGAAAAGAAAACATAGTTCAACAGACGTTCTGACACGCATTTTTACACAGCTTTATTTGTTCCAGAACAAATAGCGCTCACGTGTATATTTTTATTATCTATTGTCTGGAAAGAGATTTTTTTGGTATATACGTCTGGTTTAGACGTGACAGTCCGTACCTGCGGAATCGACCATGGCAGGTTCCAAATACATTGTACCACAGGCTGTCTTGCAGTCCATACCAACAAATAATAGAAATGTTTTTATCGATTTAATTTTTATGTAATAGTCCACGAAGCTCTGGTTTGATCCAACGAAGCAACATTGATTGATGATGTTGTGGAATAATGACGTAAATGCATAAAAAAATCAAGTACCGAAAACTATACGTCTAGGGCTCAAGAAGCGGCAATAGCATCCAAATAAAGACAGAAATTAATACGGGTGGAAAATGATGGCTTGCTCATTAACTTATTGCCTGATGGATAGGTAAAGTTTGTCTTTGATTTTCTGCTTCTCCGGATTCAAGCGCTTAAGAATTTGGGCAATTAGGTTGACCAACTGATCTGAGGTGAGGCCAGTTTTCTTTGATTTGAACTTCTGCAGAAGCTCCGTTGTGGTCATCGGCTTTCGCATGAGATACCTTTAATTAAAACAGACCATACAGATCATGTTAAAATGCTCGGCAGTATAGTTTCTAGTATCAGCTTCTCGTTGCAAGTATAGCTTATAGTTCCATTTTGTTTAGGTAGTTCTTTTTACAATCAGTACTCCATGACTGCAGGAATCAGTTGATCATAAAAAAAGAAAAAGTGTTGAACTTCATCATTGTTTAGATCAACTAATCAGGCTGTAATGGAAATCACCTGACCTGGCATTACGATACTGTTGATAATAGTGAATGCATTGTTCTGTGCAATATATACCTTCGCACGGCCTCTTCGTTAATTCCTTCGACCTGCGCCAGCGGAGTGTTGTCAACCCCTCCACGAGACCCTGAGGGGCCTACAGTAGCAACCGTTGAACTGTTGTTGCTGCTGCTACTGCTGCCACCGTTATTAAGGTTGATTCCGAGGTTCAGTTCGATTTTTGGCTTCTTCGTTGCTTGCTCCAACCCGGCACTAAAAGAGAATTTACAGATAACAACATGCATAAAACAACAAGTTAAGGATCAGGTGTGCGGATATGAGATAGCCAAGGGTTTTTAGTACATGTCAAGGTATCCGAATTATTTGTTTTTAATATTTAATTTTTACACTGGGTCATCTTTATAGAAGCTGCAGTTGAATAATATTGAAGCTTCTCGTACAATGATATCGTTCACTACAGCGATTTCACTGAAAGTAGTCGAATATTAGTAAAGAATATACCCCGTCAAAGCCATTTATTGAATCAAAAAAGAGCCGGATCTAAAGGCTAGTTTCGAACTGTTTTCCCCTCGCATAATATGTGATATTTCATTGTTAAAATTATAAGGCTTGGTAGCATTTGATTCTACTAGATGAACCTGTCCTTGTCGCAAATTTTATGAGATTATAAACGCTTAATATGAAGTAAGTAGAGATGATTTTTCATGAAAAGCCTTAAGTACCATGACCAGTACTGCGTTAGCACTGCATCAGAATAATACAATGTATCTGTCCCAAAATATGAACTCAAGACATATGTCTCAGGATTTGGTAGGCATCAACATTGGACTGAAGAGAGGGTTAGATCATTTATTAGCGGTACTTTTCTGCCAAATGGTATATTAGTAAGCAGAGACGTTGCAGTTGCAATATCACAAGAACATCCACGAAACCGACGTTTCCGTATTACATTCCAATGGAGGTTAATAATCAGTTCTTATACTCTGTTTGAAATAGATGCAAATTGCGTGTTTGCATGAGGTAAACTCGTAACCAGTCTACTAATAGCACGTGATCAATTTTAAGGCAGAAAGCCTCAAAAACAAGGAACATACCTTGGTAAATGTGACTGCTGAGTCCCATGCTGCGACGGTCCTTGCGTAGATGTACCCTGTCCTTCCTTTGTAGGTGTTTCTTCTTTCTTGCGCTTGATAGATCCCCCGGGAGCTTTCACTTTTTTCAAAATCCCGTTTGTTCCGTTAATGACATCTTTAGTAGGCGTTCCTGAACGCGAGCCTCCGTCTTTGCGTTTTCCCTGTAATAATGCATTGAAAATAAGACTAGATAACGTTTTCCCTACGTCATTATTCAGTGACGAACGCAAGTTGCGCGGACCAATTTTCCTGGTGCCCTGGTAAGAGGAAATACCTCACGTGACTCACCTATTTGTAAGTCTAGTCTTGACATTTTTGTAGTTGTAGATGCAACGATTTCATGCTCTGATATGAAAATCCAGATGCAATACGGCTCAAAGAATGGGCCTGCTTAAACCACTATGTGATTTAGGCTAATGCTCATGTGCAAATCTAAGGCATGTCTACTGAGAAAAGCATCTGATCCCATATATATACGTATGAGTTGTGTAATGCGATCGATGTTTAGCTGGCAAGTTCAGGCTCAAGGTACCCGCGTTTCGTTCTTTGTCAAGTTGATCGCCCTTCGCCTTAATTACATTCTCATATGCTCCAATGAACCCCGACCGTGGCAGTCTATAAAGCAGAAAGTAAACAATTTAAATGTTTTATTCCTAACCTGCATAAAAACAGCGCTGCTTCCTAGTAACCGTGAGTCGTCAAGATCCGAATCGGAATTTTCTGACGAGCTTTCGTCCGAACTTTTACCACCTCCAGCCGAATTTTTATTGGCTCCACGGTCACTACCACCCTTGCCTCCGGAATCTTTGTCCCCGCCTGAACTTTTTTTGCCATCTTTTCCTTTTCCATCACCAGTCTTGTCACCGTCTTCTTCTATGTGCACGAAATAACAACCGCAAAGAAATTGAAAAGTTTATTTATGTCATTCAGAAACTATAGTGTGTCTACGCATCAATACTATCAATATTTACAATATTACTATTTCTTTAAATGCTAAATTTTTCATTCATAAAGTTACATGAAGCATAACAGTATTTTACATTTACAGATGTATAGGAAACATTCATTTTTGTTATTCTGCGGCGTCAACTGTTACCATGAATGGCACAGCATGTCTTTTATCTCTGTCCCCTTACGAACCATTTTTATTTTCGTCGTCTTCGTCCTTTTTGTTCTCATCATCTTCATCGTCGTCTTCATCAGAGAGTACTAACTGTCGAAGAGCATCTTCGTCTTCCACTCCTTAAAATACATAGTACACACAAATGAAAATGACAAAAAATTGAAAGTAAATGTTCCCTAAGGTTCGATTGAAATATATATTCGCACAGCTTTAGCTAGTGCTTTTAGTAGTCCAAATTGCCAATGGGAAAAATTCGGTCGGGAGTTCAATAACTTTCACCTAATAAAACACGCAATATTTCACTCAATTTCTTGCCACAAATCAATTTATCATATATTTTTAATGACCTTTTTTTATTTGTGAATCAATTTATGAATTCATTCCCGCCAGAAATGGTTATGTCTAGTATTGAAGGATTCTTCCAGTTAGGTTTTGATGCTCTTTTCACTGTCAGAGATACAGTTCCAGTTTCGACCATTAGTGATTGAAAAGTGTGGTGATCCGTAGCTGCGAGGTTGTACAAATTTTATGGGTGGAGAAAATCCCGTACTCGAACCCGTACACGCGCCTTTGACAATCCCTGCCATGTGCGAATTCGCGTGCCAATGGAAACGATCATTTTGCTTCATACATTGGGTCTTTTCTATGGGGTAGCCTTGTTCACCCAACTGAACCAAATGCAGATGTTTGTTAACGATCTTGTTCATCCCAAATATTTCCCAGATTTTTAGATCCTTTCAGTTGCACCGAACGCAAATCACTGTCTTCTTGGCAAGGAGCTCAGACATAACTCTGGATTGAAAGCATCTGAACTATGTTCTCTACTTTCTGTTTTATGCCAATAAGGAGATACCACATTTCGTCACAGATGATGATGATGATTGTGGGTAGAACCTTGTCGTCGTGGCTGTTATATGGTGATAGGGAGATGTTGAGAGACAAGAAAGAGCCGTATTTCTTCGTGGCGTTCACTTGGTCTATGGAGTATCCAGACACCTAATTTTTGAGTAAACCCCATAGGCTGAGAATGCTTGTCGATAGTCACATGACTACGGTTTATTTTTTCGCCTAACTAATTGACGAAATGTTTGCCGACCGTCTTCCTTTAAAAGTGCCTTCAATCGATCCTCATAGACCTCAGACGGCCAATCTAAGTGGTACGCTTATTTCAGTTCCGAGAAGCAATTTTTGAGGTGTCGTCTTAGTTATGGGGCCGTAGTTTTACATGGCATAAATCTGTCGTGCCACTACGACAACACTTTGACCTCAGGGAAAGGTTAAATAAAGTAGGCGCCGGAACAGTACTTGTATATTCACCCAGAGCCTCCATCTTGGAATCTATAATTCGACATAAACTTCCGTTTATGCCACAGTGAAATTAAAGCGGAGTCACAAAGGGCAGAAAGCGTTTTCGACCATATATATAGAAGTAAATCAGCAGTGAATAGATTAAATGGAAAAGAGACATTGAAAATAAATATAAGGAGCCCTTATGTTCCAGCCTGGTAATTAATTAAACGCCCGAATTAAACGACAGCAGTGTGGCATGAATAAAATGTATACACGAGTTCCTGTAAGTTCCTGCTGAAGGTTTTTCACCTTTCAGTTGTTTGTTGACTTTCTCATCTTCGGGTTCATCTCCGGATGACTCACTTCCCGAAGTCATGTAGCTCACTTCTCTACCGTCGAAATCTCCTTCATCGGACTCTTCCTGAGCGGACGAATCGCTTTCTTGAGATTTTTTGTCCTGAAAAAAAAAATTGAGGCGTAAGCACAACACTAATATAACAAGAACTGTTCCTTATATAATGAAAGGAGATTTGAGTCCATTGTAAAGCGCTAATTTCGAAAACTTCATAACATCTCCTGTATAATCACGACCATACAATATTTGGTTACATACCTTCTTTTTCTGGTCTTTTCGTTTTTTCTTTTTTTTAGCAGCTTCTTCTTCTGCATTGTCGCCACCGGACTCAGCGCCGGAGAAGTCAGAGTCACCATGCCAGTCGTCCATGTCCGTCAGTTTGAGGCTCTCGCGACTCTTCTGTAAAAAGTTATTTTTATAATACGCTACAAAACCGATTAATATAGCAGTAACTTACATCTCAGTCATTGTCATACCTTTATGCGCAGTCAGATACAGAACCGTCAAATTCTCCTCGTATGAACGATCTACAACATGTTTATATGTATACCCTTATTTCGTAGTATTGTGTCGATAATAAAAAACCATGCGCACAGATATTTCGCCGACACGTTCTTTTAAAAGAATTGGTGAAACGTGTGAGTAATAATTATATCATTGTAACTTCTGACTTCTGAACTCTCACCGCGAGAATCCTTACTATAACCTAGTAGTATGTAATTTTCACATAGTAGGCATTTAGAGAATGTTTCTACCTAGGCAGAAGATCATGAAATTACATCGGAGTTCTACTTTCTATCTGCTCGAGTGATATAAATGATCGCGATCATTCACGGATTAAACCAAGATGTGAGAAATACGTAGTTTTGTATTTATGTGTAACCACAATGCCTGAGTAATGTCACTAAGAAACCCAGAAAAATGTTACTTAATTCTACAATCAAATGAAGAGTCATCTTCACGATGGTTACCTTGGAAGAAGATCCTGGTTCCTTGGTAGAGGCCCCGTCCTTATCTTCCTCGAAGGTTGTTCCTTGCGCTTCAGCCAATCGCTTTTTGACCATGATAGCGAAATGGTTGATGATTTTGTCTCTCTGGCTATACGCGTCCTCGGCCTCTTCGGCAGTCAAAGCCTATACACGAAATAACAGAATCAGGACAAATTGGTTTACTCAGGATACGGTAATGACTAGCGCTTTCACATACAATTTTGTACAGTAGTTTTGGACCAAGATAACAGGGTATCAAAATAACTAATTTATGTATTGGTCTATTTTGCCTTTGTGGTAAGCTTGTGGCCAAGCTGAAGTTAAGATACAGTACAGTCTGGTTTCCCTTGTAGCAAGAAGAACCTCTTTTCAATATTAATTTTTAACCAACCTTTAAATGAGCTAGAACTAATCGATCTCGACAAAGATGGCTATGTAAAATGACTACTATTATATGTATATGTGATATGTAAAAATATCCCACTAATTGCAGCCAGTTGTATTTAATATCAACCAGTTACTGGTTACTACCAAAATGTAATCTTCTCACAGGTCACTCATTATATCTCAAGCGACGGAACCGCTTAAAATGTTGCAAAACTTGGATGCAAATAGACCAAATATTTTCTAGAATATTTTTATACTAAAAATCTATTACATTTTGTTACATCAAAGAGAATATTTTACCTTGTATCGCTGTATAGGAGTGAAATTGTACCATTCATCTACTGGGTATGCTTCGAAAACGCCATCGGGTGCTTTAGAAAAGACGTAGTACGACGCGTTTTCCATTACTCCACCTTCACGGATCCCTTTAAATTTCTTCCCTAAACGTAGGAATTAATGACCAATTCTTAATGAATTTCTTCTTGCACTACAGTGATTTATATGAAAACCATAATTTTGAAAATAATTCAATTTTCGCCGCCTAATGAACGATTGATCTACCTCCTTAGTTCGTAGTTTCGATAAATAGCATCATTGAACCAAAACTGACCATTTACATTCCTTCTAAAAGCCTGCATGTCATTTACAAATGATAATTTTTGCAATGTGGTATCTGGGATGTGTAGTGATACCCGAATCTTCATTTATTACCTTGCTTTCCGCCAACCCGAAGGTGCCATGGCTGGTCATCTGGATTGTATTTTTTGCGAACTATTCCGAATTTCTTGCGCCTAGCTTCATCCTATAACGTGACAAGCAGACACGTGCAACACATAAAGGATAGCTCTAATTATGTTTCGACCCTTAAGAAACACCAACTTAAACAAAAAACTGCAACATAATGCGTATTTGTATTACATATGATGTTGCGAAAACACTTCCTTCACAATAATTTTTTACGCGGATGTTTAAAAACACGAGTTAAAGTCTAAACGCCATTTTAAAGCACGACTAACTACGACGTCCTGATTAAAGGTAATGAAAGGATTAGGAGCTTGATTATTTTATAGTTAGTCAAGTTTAAGTGAAGTCTGCTTTGTATTTGAGTATGGAAATCGACACTATGTTCTAAACAACTGATATATAAAAAATGTGTGAGATAAGTTTTGTGTTGGCGGAGCTATTTCCTTACTTTTAGTTCACGCCCATATTCAGAGCCTGCTCCATATTTGGGGAGTTCATCCGACTCCGTGCGATATTCTTTAAGATTGTTTTCGCGCTCCATGCGGACTTGGCTCCATTCTGCAACAGAAAAATCGATAGATTTACTCCTATCGTATACGATGAATGGGGAAGTAGGCTGCAAATATCCTATTGGTTGCATTAGGCTGTATTATTATTTGCTATGATACAAACCTTGAAACAAGCCCTCAGTGGCTTTACAAATGCTAAAAGCTAAGAAACAATGTATGGATAAAGCAGCAGACTCCACATGAAATAACATAGGCTGTATCATATATTTATTGTTCGGATCTGCAAATGTAGAATAATATATGAGAATTTTGTTATATTTGCTTGGCAACATACAATGTTATGCACATAGAAAAAACTCTTCAATTCATGCAAAACAGACGGGCGTCGTCTAAGTGGTAAATCAAGGTTCTTTTAAAAAAGTTTCAAATCTTCTTTTTCAGAAACTTGACTGTATACAGTTGCATATTATACAAAAACCCACACATGAGGATATGGCGTGACCAAAAAAAACATTTAAAATTATGAAAGAATTCGATCACAGATTTCTTTATTGACTCCTTATTGAATACAGCAACTGTTTCATGACACTTTATTATTTAAATGTTACGTAAATGTGTTAAGTATTTAAATGTTTACTCCAAAAATTTCAATATAGATAACAAATTATTGTTACTTTAAATATTTGCAATGTATTTCCGTCTGGCTGCGATACGAAGGATAAATTGCAATGTTAAAACTGAAAGGAACGTACTTGTATGGACGCGCCTTAAGCCAGTAAATTAAAAACACTTCTTTTTTAATGTAATGTTCCAAGGAATGTTGTCGACTGGATATCTGATTGTTGATAAGAAAAATTACTCGAACGATTTCCTTTTTAATGATTAACAAATACTGCCCATTGGTAAGAACACTTTCTAGACAAACGCTTGCTAATTTTTTGCCGACCTAGTAACCAAGCCTGAGGTAAGACAGACTCAAGGTGGCATAATATGATCTTGCTACTGAAGCTTTTAGAACCGCATTGTATTAATTTTAAGACACAGAGAAGTTACTACCCCACCATGCGAAGCCTCTTACCCAATGGGGTTTGGTTCCGACTCTGCATGAAGCGCATAACATGATGTCTCCGTTTGGTGGCTTTCGGAATTCTAACTATGAACTCCTGGGAGCTCACTACTGCGGGTTTTGGCGGACCATTAAGTGGGCCTACCGGGCGAGACATTTCACACAATATTCTTTCTATTTTTCTGATAACCACCCCAAATTTTTCAGCGAACCGAACAACACGTAAGGTAAAACATGTCACGAAAAGTGTTTCCTATATTTAGGAAACTATCCGATTTTCGAACGCAGTGATAAGCCGCCACTGTAGCTTCTGTCTGATAGAAGATTCCCACTCAATGATGCCGTTGCTCGTAGCACACAGGAAAGGATCTGAACATAATGTTTTGAAAGTGCGGCGTCTGTTACACTTCCGGTGGTTTAGCCGTAGCAGACGGGTCGATTCCACATCTTCAATTAAACTCTCATCAATGGTATGCATCTAGTACCTTAACAGTAGATACCTTAATAGGTACAACGACTTTGTGTCATGCTTGTGGGCTGATAAATCTACTTGACCCCACAGCTGTTGCGTAGGTTGGAGAGTGATCCACTGGAAACGCAGCCGCATCAAACCGAAGTAAACAATAATTTTTATTTACATTTCGGTTATGTTCCAAGGATTGTTGTCGATTGGATATCTCAGTGTCAGTTGGAAAAAAGAACAGTGAAACAATGGAATGAGCAGCCAGTGATGCCTGAGTGTGTATACCATGTACTTATGGGTGTATTCAAGATTGTAAGCGTGTAGCTAAATCAGTGTCCGTGTATGTAATGTAAAGACTGACCGCATAAATCGAATGAAGCTTCTGCAATATCAATATTTTACTTTTTTGACAATACCTATTGAAATAATTTATGCATGGTAGCCTGCTTTACAGATAATTATTGATAATTATCTGCAAGGCAGGACTCAGAAAAACGTTAACTGCTGTATTTGCTTGATGTATCAAACCTTTAGAAACGGATGCACTGTGATAAATTTGCCTACCACCATTTGTGTCTTATTATATTTTGCATCTGTTTAGAATCATGACAGCTAATTTTTATAATTTGTGTATTCGCATGTATAAGAGGTCCATACTAGACCACTTTTTGGTAGTCAATCCGTACAAATTAATTGTTGACTACATGCAAGTTATTCTATGTCACTGCAAAATTAAAATTCTCCGTTTTGTCTATCAATAGAACATCGCTTTGCTTTCCAAATCTTAAAATTTTACCTGCACCCTAAAGCCCATTTGACGACGCTTAACCATATACGTGATTATTTTGGTCTTATACAGTATTTACAGAGAAAAAAGATAGTCTTATTGCAATTCAGCCAGTGTAACTGGGCAAATATTCAAGTTGAAAGGTATTCGAAGAGTAAAAATAATAACTTGCACTCACACATTGTGCTACTGATAACATGAAGGCTCACAATGTGTTATTTACTAAAAAAAAAGCAATTTAACAGTGGGCTGTGCTGATAAGAAGATTCTCTTACTAAAAAACGCGCTTAAAAACCTATTACATAGTGTTTTCGCACAAAATAGACCTAATCGGTGATTCTAAAGATCCGTTTTACAGATCAGTTGACAGTGGTATGTGATTTTGAATAACCACTAGAAGCAAGAAGCAGTGGTAGTATTTAAATAAACATACAACATCATGTCGGGCCTCGCTTCATTGACGGCACAGTACACGGACTCGGAGGGCGAAGATGATAGCCGCACACAACAGTCAGCGCTAAGTAGGGAAATGGACCGAGTGCTTAGTAAGTAACCTCTTTAAGCGGTTTTACATGATTTGCCACATCAAACTACTGTTACAATCATGCGTCAGGTAAAGCTGCAAATTGCGTTAATTGATTTTCAGTTGGAACGATTATATTAAAAACCTACTTATCTTTCGTCATTATTTCATGATAATTATAGAGAAAAATTGGGTACATTTGTTAGGTTTCGAGTTTACTATCATCTGTTAACAAACGAGCTATTGTTTATCCGAGCATAACAGCTTATATTTGCGATTCATTTACATTATAAATAAAGCGAACCTATGAACGCAATGTTAGACCAGCAACCTTGTATGACGACCTTGAATTAAACTGAAGCAGAAACTTTAAAACTGCTTTTCTATTTTTAATTGATTGTAGGTGCCCCTCCGGTTGCTCAGTTGCGAGTACGTGATGTTCACAATCGCGTAGAGATTACACCAAATGGATCAACAGGTCCACTGGTTGCGTACGATGCACCTGATTCAGATGGCGAAAGAGATGACGATGACGATGATGAAGTTGGGGCACGTAGAGGGGGCGAAGATGGAAATTGCGGCGATGAACCTATTGATATGGATATCGACAGTCAAAGTAAGTAAAGCACAGCTATCTCTAAGAAATCGTTGGCAGTCAGTAGCAGCCTAGGGCAAAATTTCTAACATCAACGCTACTGACGGTGTTATAGAATTTATTTTTATTTAAATATACTATAACTTGTTTTTTGCTAGTAAGAATACAGGATTATAGGAGTCTCCTCAACACAGCATGGGCAAAAGCACATTGTAGAATTTTAATATTGTGAAGTTTCAGTTTTTAGAAAAATGCTCCTCAGCTTTGCCCTTGCTTCTTTTATTTCTATTTTGAGAAAAACTCATTTCGGTTCATTTTACAGCCAAGGAGCGCGTAAGCATTGCTACAAACGATCTATCAGAATTAAGATGTTGACGCTTCTGTCAGAATAACACTATGTACCTAGGGATGAATAAATACAATTATATATATATACGGCTTAGTTAAAAGGGATATAAAAAAAAAAGTTTATATGTCCTTTTCAGACGACATATTTATCATATCGTGTACATCTTCACTAAAGTTTTATTGTATAGTGAAACGAGTCGGCTCTGTTGTACCGTTTCAAGACATGACCGTACACAGAAGTAAGCACTGCTTGTTTGTCCTGGTGCTTGTACATCATATTGCAGGCAGTAGCCAGGCATCTACGGGATTCGAAATAAATTCAGCACCTATTAGTCGGCCACGCTCCCCACGTTCTTTTCATCGACATCTCTGCGAGCAAAATTTGTCTGAGTCTATCATCTTGCCCTCTGAACCTCCAGGGAAATGTAGCGCACATTTACAATCTCTTATTTCTGACTTCATGGATAAAGCCCGACGTGGAGCAAACCTAGGTCAGTATAAAACTTCCTACTTGAACATGCCATGTTTATTGTTTTTATCTTAATAGTCCTTACTAAAGTTATTATAACCAAATGGTTAGTTATTTGTTTGCATCATTTTTTCTAACAGATTTTGGTCGTACAGATCTATTTTTTACAGCAACCAGCATGACAGCCAGGACCAACTTTGTCTTGACTAGACGATAGATCTCTTATACATATATAGAGGAGGCGGCATCTAAATTGGGGCCTTTCTTATGCCCTATGTATCCTTATGTATCCAAATAAAAGCATATTTCAACGAAACTTTTCACATGTGTCAGAAGCCTGATTTTTGCCGGTTATGTTTATTCAATATGACTGCCATTCACCGCTTCCAGTCTTGAACCGCTCACAGGCTCGCTTCCCTTTGTAAATGTGCAGATGTCTTTTTAATAGCACGAGTGAGTGAATTAACTTGCATGCTTGTTCAATAGCGCTCCGTCCATAACAATCCAACAGATTGAAACCCGGGCTGTTCGGCAGTCGATATATTCGTACAAGCCCGTGTTCGTACTTTCAAGTAACCGACTCTGTACTAATTCACATGTATGAACTGGTACAGCATTACCATCTTGTTAAAAAATTTATATTTTTCATTAGATGCTTCAGCTGTCCATAGCGGCGCAATTTTTAAAGCATGAAGATAAACATCTTTAGGGATACATTCGCTTTCTTGTAAGAAGTATGGTGGCATTTCCTTTACTGGACACTACACTCAGAATATGAACTTCGGCTAATTTACCCACAATAGACACATCGCCTGCATAAGCAAGTTATGCAAGATAGTCTCTGGCGTTCATTTTGAATCAAGTATGAATATTTTCTCATCAGAGAAGAACTGAAAAAGACCTACTGATATATTCTTGATCTAGTCTCAAACAATATCAGTCAAATTTCTTAGTTTTATTGTGCTCGGAAAGCATGTCAGGCTTTTTTGACGTGGGAGGTACACCTGTAGTCCTCATGAACAATCAGGGACGTCGGACGTTCACATCAAATTTTGTCATTAACGTCTTGATCAAAATATAGAAAATAACGAATATTACAAATGCATTTTGGGATGGCAACGATCTACCGCGAATCCATAGCGCTGTTTTTGTTGTGGATTTTACATTAGGCTGGTTTTATGCAGTCGTATACTTATTTATATATATTTATAGTATTGCCTGTCGATGTGGTGCTCAAAAAGTTTATAATTTTAGTAAAACATTATCCAGCTCGCAGAGACTGAATAATTACTAACCTTCGCTCTAATTCCGAAAGCAACCTAATTTTACAATACCGTGTTGATATATATATATACATATATACATTTTGTTCGACGATATTGACGACAGGTATTTATTCAAGCGAATGTCCCAATTCAAGCTATCGCCTTTGAAATATCTTCGGCGGATGCATCACACTGTATTGTTGCTCCTCATTGTAGTTGACACGGATGGTGGCGTGGATTTTACCTTCTCAAAAGCGAACTAGCTTTAGAACATCATCGGTATATATGACAGAATTATCGGGTACATATTCTACCGGTATTGCAGCGTCTACCGCACTCTGCGTGTTGTCTGGTCCTGTGAAGCATATATTTAGAGTGCTATTTCCGTGCTGCTTCTCATTACGGCATTGCTCATAGCGGTTCACACCGCGAACCTGCCCTAAAATAAATCCCTCTATATACTGTGAAGAACTAGGCCATTGGTCAGAGACTGACAATATTCCGATGAGCGGCCGAAGTCTTCATGTCTTAACTGCGTACGAATTAGAAGCTGTTTATTGTGTTTATTTTTCAAGTGATATATACATTTAGATATATATTCAAATTAAGATTTTTTCCAACTGTAGAATGTGTATCCTACCCGACTTTTTTTGTTTTAATTATTTAAATATGGCTTTGTTTCAGCAGAAAAAAATAGTTCTGAATTTACTCTTTTTTTTCATTTGAATGTATTTCGATCGTCAAACTAACTACGATTTTTTTTAATTTTTTCATGACCTTTGCATTTTCATCCATGTTTGCGGAGTGCAGTTGAAAACATCCAGCGGAAAAAGGCCTTCCGCAATCCTTCAATTTACGAGAAATTGATTCTTCATTGTGATATCGATGAACTTGGTTCGAACTTCCCATCGGAGGTATTCAATCCGCATGGGTTTGCAAAGGAAAGTTACTACGAGGAGCTAAGCAAGAAACAAACTGAGGCAATGAGCAAACTTGAAAAAGTGAGGTTCTGCACACGTTGCTGTACGCAGTTTGCTTAGAAGAGTTTTTGCAGTTTAATTAACCTTATAAATTTATTCGCATAAATAAAGTTTATAGGTAGCACAAACGTCACTTTGAAATTTTAATTCTGGCGGTTTATAAAGCTTCGGGCTGGATATGCCCATAAAAAGATCCCCCCGCTTTCGGTAGGTGTGCCTAACTTGGCAACTATACTTCCTTGTTGTTAGAGTTTATTGTTACAACGATCAACCGCGATCTTAGCCTATATTGAGGATAGGAAGGGCAAGAAGTAATTTACTCCCGGCCGAAATCAGACTGAATTTCTTTAGACTACCGGCGGAATGCATTGTATCCGGGCGTTTACTTAGATATTGGGGTAAAAGACATGTTTCATTGTTGATCTACATATAAACTAGATTATACCATCCGTTATATTCGTTATGAAAATAACAGCTCGACAAGAATCGCAATTCTCGATTCAATATTCGACGAAACACTGTCTCCTATTTTAGGAACGTAAGAAGCCAGAAGTCGTAACACTGATGGGCGTGGCACCAGCTCCGAAGAAATCTAAATGGGATCAGACAGGCTCTGGTACGTCCAGCGCCAGTGCACCAAGAACAGCTCCCGGCCTTGTATCTGTTCCCACCGGTGAGTTGGCGGAAATAATGATGATTTCAAAAATTTCATGATGGTTTACAGGATATAATGTGTTCTTCTTGTTACTTATGACTCTAATTTATTTACACCTATAGTATCTTTAATAATATGAGTAAATAACTAGAAATTCGTGTTCTTCACTGTGCAGGTACGAAACCGGTTGTGATCCACGGTATGGGTTCACTGCCAAAACCAAAGAACCCCGTTACGCACGTTGGGACATCGGTGGCCAGCAGAAGATAAAAAAAGGCGTTCCTCGTTTAAAGCACACTCATATATCACCCTAAAGGAAACAAGGCGACTGATTGATGCAACACAAATTCATTCGCAACGGGAAAACGAATAGACACCGAGGGACGAAGATATTATTACAGAATATTATGTAATTTGAACGCGACCGTTCAGATCGTGTTCAGCTATTTTTGTGTTTTCTGTCAACCTATTGGTTTGTAGACTTGAGATTAAATTTTTCGTCGATCACGCCGTGTATTTGCAATTGAATTCGGTAGTTGGGTGTGCTTTGTCAAAGAACCTTGTAAATGTATATTGACAGAAAGGAATGCGCGTAAAATAAAGTGTATTTATCTCATTTGGTGGCTGCCTAATTTTATATTTACATAAACTATACTTATTTGAAGGTGTCTAAATCGATAACCCTTCTACGGTTAAGATGGCTTCTTTGTTTAAAAAAATACGGTAAAATTATGGTCAGGGATTGTTAGATAGTTCTGTAAACGACAAAGCCTGACTCTATTTATCAGGGTGATTTTCATTATAAGTATAAGAAGGTTTGCCATCGTCTTTGCATTTCTCTGTGTTACTATTAACAAATCTGATATCATCTAAAAGCGTAAGCAATGCATTCTTCCTAGCGAGATATTTCTGCATTTTTTATAGCCTTCCCGCACACTAAGTATTTAATGTGCTCCTGTTCTAAGAAGTCAGTGCATAGTAGTATACATTCTCCTGTCTATACACACCAACATAATATAGAATTTACCAGGTAAGGTAGTTTTGCGATAGACCTCTTTTTCATTAAAACTATAGTAAAAGCCATAATGTCAAGACTACCAATGTTTGTTTGGGCAGTGAAGAACGTATTTGCTTGAGGCACAAGTACAAATCCTCTAATCCTCATTCCTTTAATGCATATGAGCTATCGCGAGAAAATAGAGCAAAAATTATTTATTTTCAGTCGTAGGTGCTATGGATAGTTACGTAGATGAGCAAAGTGAGACGCGGTTTGAAATATTTGTATCATGCCATCACTGCCAGTCAGAAAATTCTGGGCATAATTTCAGTGTCCAGGTTTCCAAGGTAGGTAGGACAAACTAAGCCGTTTATGACTAACAGTGAACAAATTGAAAATGCTCTATCAAAGAAGCTAGAGCACACGACTAAATACCATGCAGAAATACGTGACGAACTCTTAGGGCTTTGCCGCAGTAGCTGCGCCTCCGTTTAGGCCCATGAACTTAAGTAGGCCAAAACACTCGTCGAACAAAATAAACTTCTCGTCGAAAGTCAAAGTGGACTTTGGCTTTCAACGAGAAGACGAGAATAAATATAAGCTACTCGAAAAGTTGTAAAAACCATTTCTTGACGACAAACTTACTACTTTTCGGTCTTTCCATCGTAATGCCAAGTTTTGTACATTAGAACAATAGTATCGTCCATAGGATTGAATTTTTCTATCGGGTTAAGCAAAACGTGATACGAATATATAAAAATGTCGCTTACCAAGTTATCACAAAGAATCGTTGTTGTTATCACAAAGTTGCCGACCGTTTTTGTTTCTCCTGCCCTTTTTAAATAACTAAAAATTAGCACACTATCAATTAATTAATAACATCGGCGTTCGTGCTTTATGCGGTGGAACGCTACCGTTGAAAAAACCTTTGTTTTCTGCGAAAACTTATTATCGAAATGAAGAGGCCATTACGATGAGGCTCTGAAAGTGGCATACAGAATGTGACGTAAACATACGTGAAAGTAGCGAGGAAAACACTGAGGCAATGAACCAGGAAATTTAGGCAGACTGACCGCTCGCAGGTGGAATAAGGCCGAGGCAGAGCTCAAACTGAACAAGTCACAGCACTGTTGTATTAAAGAGCAGGGTGCATGCCAATCCAACGAGCTCAATGCGAAGCCGTACTTAATAATTGGGCCTATCGGCAACTTATCTGCAACTCATTTTAAAACAAAAGTTACCTATTCATCTTTACAAAACACATTTGATTTAAGCATTAAGGATCCAGAAGCATCGTTTGCTTGTTGATCCTGGCTCAAGCGCAATGCACACGTTGGTCAGTTTTTCAATCACAACTTTTTTTTTTTATTAAGCTCATTTTCAGCTAAATATATGACGCTTTCTGAAGCGATGGTGTCATTGGGCCCTTTTCTTTCGAAAACGTCAATGGAACGGCAGAAATAATCGATGGCGAGCTTTATTGTGGCTTTCATAAGAGCAGATTCTATAAAACAACGCCAAAAATCATTCATAACCTTTAAGGTATATAAGAAATGCTTGACAAGATTGACGCTGAACTATGCAATGCTGTATTTCAAAATTATGCGAATAGAATTGAGTTATGCTGCAGCTTCTTGGAGGAAATTTGACGTACATTATTTTTCATGTGTTCTGCGAATTAAACCCCTTACGCTAAGTTAACGTAACTGTATAAATACGCACAGGAAGTCACTCTTGTTTGCAATTCCAGCATTAAAAGGCAATCCACAAACTAGTATGGAACATCTATTCTTTCTAGTTTAAAAACTTAAAGGTGTTACTTATTTGCTTATAGATTTGGCCATGCAGATGTAGTAAATTCTGCATTTTTTGAATATTACGTCTTTCCTAAATTGGTTTCAATTATTGAATTTGATCATCTACATTTCTTATATCACTTAAGTCACATAAAAATGATCTCTTGAACCAAGTCAAGGTGATAAGAAGAGATATATCAAGCAAGATAACAAACGCGCTCTTCATACAAAAAATACGGCTGCTATCTCTTCCAGCGGCATCAACATAATTCTAAAGTTGGCCGCTCTCTTTTATGCACAAATAAACAAGTTGCTTGTTGCTTATATTGTACGCGTAGCTCTAAGCAACTCGCTGACTGTGTGTGAGCAACAGCACAGGCACCGAATCAACGACGTTTCTTACCTTCTGAGAGGTTAAACTTTTTTGTGTAATGCGATATGAGTTCTACAGAAAGAATGTAGCCGCCGCACAGTTCTGTGTTACGTTGTCAATAATAGTCCATCTGTTACGCTACGATGAATATAATGAAAAGCACGCACCTTAGCTCTAGGTACATTTCGGTCGATAACCCTCTACAAAATTAGTCAGGTTGTGTGGACAATAGATAGTTGACTATTTCGTATGCATTGTCGTGTTTTGAATAGGGAGAATACAATTCCTACCAGAAAACGCAGGAAGGCGAGGGTGAACGAGGCCTCATAATTCTTTGCCGGCTCTCTTCATGAAGATCAGAATTAGATATGTGCGCTGCTGAGCATTGGCCAAAAGAACGCGGCAAATGTCAGAGCACGTACTAAGCACCTAATAAGAATATCAAAAATGAAGCCTACAGCAAGCACACGTATTTGTCAAGATCTCTCATATCTCAGCACCAAAAACCCACATCTCACATTTACTATTTACCCAATTTGGTACATGGTTTTTTGTGTGAGAGTAGCTGAACCTATTCTAGCCTATATAGTCGCAATTTGGCAGACTGTGGATTTCAGTTAATAAAGGAAGTTTCGAGGCTTAATAAGGGTTTGTTTTTTTTCGTCATAATAGGTTTATGGTTTGTTTTATAGTCACATTTTTGCTACCTTTAGCGTAAGGCTAACTCGCCTGGGATACATCATTTAACGATTGCCAAGAAGTAACGTGAATTAATTATGTAATAGCATGCACCGAAGTATATTTACGTACGACTTATCCAGTTTGATAGGGGCCCTTTTATGGTTAGCACACTTTAGGCAAGTAACTTGTCTTTTAAGTTGTGAATAGTAGGGATTTTCCTCTTTAATGAGTAATAAACAAGAAATTACAAGCCCACATCAATTAGCCTACGAGCATTCTGCTGAATATGTTACTTTTGTTAAATATATCTTCTCGTAGCCTTATATATCCATTGTTATTTTTAATTTACAATTACATTCTCTAAGTTATATCTAATTCTGAGTTTCCAGGGGCATTGTATAAAGGCAAAGCGAACCAGCCAAATCCCATAAATATATAAATAATAAATAGGATCTAAATAAAAAAAATTAGCTTTTCATTACAACATTTAATCAGTATTTTTATTAGTACTTACTTAAATATTATAAGAGAATGCGTAAGTACCAACAATCAATCAATTAATAAACAAGTTTTTTCTGTTTATTGTTGGCCGTTGATCTATGGCTAAGTGTTATTTTTTCTGAGGGGATCCATTGCCACTGGCCGTGTTGAGAGATGGCGCCACCCACTAGTTACATTAGAATGGTGCTCTACGATTTTTTGGTGGCGCGAAAAAGCAGACGACAGTACGACGTTGTTCCGTTCTTTCCCTACCCAGGGTTTGCTACCGCTTATCTCGGGCAGCAACAATAATAACAGGTACACATTTTAGGGAAGACTTCAAAAGAAAAGAGTTCATTTTGTCTATTTGTTTCCGTAAAGCGCGCTGTGCTGTGGTGCACCACAGCAGCAGCAGCAGCAGAATTTGCTAGCCAGCCAACCGACCGCAACAGGCGCTAACATAGGCGAAACATCTATTTCTATGTCTGGTCTCTTCTGCTGTAGTGTGTTGGTCTGTGACAGAAGGAAAGACATTTTTTTTCGTGCCTATGTGTCCGCCTGAGACGTCAGTGTTGCCTCTCACATTCGGTCTATTTTATTCTAGCGGTGCATCCGTATTGTACCAATAAATAGTAACGACTAGAGGTAAAAGGATAGTTTAAGTAACGAGCGTAATGAACAGCAATAAGATTTCGTAATGTGAACTCACCATAAGTTACTCTAGACGATTGTTGCTGATAACAGTAAGTGCATGAGCGGTTAGTAGTAGCGGTGTTCACTCAGTCATTGCAATCGACGTCAGTATCCGACGTAAAACTCAAAAAATTTTGTCACTTACCTGGTCAGTCAATCATTGAGCCGGCAACTTCTGCCGCACCGTGCAAGCGATAGGGCGAACGCGAAGAGTTCAGGGGTAGCTGACTGCCGTGTCATTTTTATAGTGCATACTCTTGCAAAAAGTACTGCTACCGTCACCAGTGAGTCGTATTGGGTTGAGAAAGATGAATTCATAGTGAATGGATTAGAGTTATTCCTATAGGAAGAGAAATATAAGTGACGGAATGTGCGATTAACGCCATTCAGTATTATGTGAAGTAAAACTCGGAGACATTTTCAGCGAAGGATGCGCTATTGTGTCGTGCTTCTGTGGACCTACTTAAGTGAATGTGGCGTATATGCTAGACAATATAGTAGAATAACAAAGGCGTAAGGGAATTGTGTACTGTCAGTGAATGTTAAAGAACATACTTGTCTACGGAATTTGACAATTGACCAAGAATAGATTGTGCTTAGTTGTTGGTGTGAGGTGACAGTGTTGCGTGGTAACTCGAAGTTATGTAAGTACATAGCTGTGTGTTATAGTCAATGGATTATACTGCTTCGTCGTGCAGCTGCTTTCGATTTGTCCATATGTAACTGACCATATGTAATGGAAATATGCACTAGTTTATTTTTGCCTTGTTAATATGCGCAATTTTAATATTAAGTTTGTACGAACGTTCTAAATTTCTAATGGTTAAAACTTTACTACACCCTTCTTGCCTGCTTTGCATTGAGTGCTCGACAAATAGATCTCGTGATTTAAGAAAGTTGGGCATCATGAGATCGTTATA
Source organism: Varroa jacobsoni (assembly GCF_002532875.2). Lineage (NCBI taxonomy): Eukaryota > Metazoa > Arthropoda > Arachnida > Mesostigmata > Varroidae > Varroa > Varroa jacobsoni. The sequence goes on from NW_019213769.1 coordinate 41,312, forward strand.
TATATATATATATATAGTTTGAAAAGACAACACTTCTACATAGTTAATTCTCTAGACTACGTTTTTTGCATTAGGCACAGATCAAGATTTAAATATATATATGATTGGAATATTAATACATCACATAACATGAAAATGAATTACAGTTACCTCTTCGTAGTTAGAAGCACTTTTCGAGTCTAGTTATATATGCAATAGATTTTTGTCAGTTATTAACGTTTAGCTTTATGGGAACATAATAAAATTATAATGGAAACGCTCATTCATGTGTATCATGCATATACACCACCGCTAGGTATCTTCATTATAAGAACAATGAATAGTTCTATATAAGGAAGGAAGTTTTCTTCCAAAGAAATCCGGCGACTCGAACATATTTCCAGCTGTCACACGCGTTTCCTTTCTAACCACTTTGTACTTGTGTGTGTATATATTCACCAGCATAGAGTTTTCTTTTCGTTCTCTTGGGCAACAAGCAATCCTGCCTCAATTTTGCGTGTGTCAATAGAAAAACAAAAAGTGTTTAATGTTTTTTTATTTATCTGTCAAATAGACACTCATTCCCTCAAATGTGACGATGTCGATATTTTATTTCGAAGGTAGGTATAGAAGGTAAAGGGGTAGGGGCGATGGAACAAGATAAAGAACAATCGAAGGATGGGATTGTGCTAAATTTCACTATGGCACGCATTTCACAGTTCATGCTCGATGTCAACAGCTACCGTAGGTAGCGTTAATACTGTGGCAGAAAACAGCGAAATAGTCCTGCACAGCTTTAGTAGGCAAACCGCCGGTGGAGGAGGCATAAAAATGCATTCAGAACAGACAAGTTGTTGTTGACAAATGCGACATTCGGAGAACTATAGCTGTTTCTGCCGTTAGACTTGCCTGGCGTTCACCACCTATTGTTACAACCGATGTTCTCTGCTATAGCAGTGTAAGAAATAGTTCTATGTTCACAGTGGCAATATACAATAACTATAGGAATTGTGATGAAAATATGTTGAATTATTGTTGCTGAACTTATATTTAATTTTAATTTGACCCGTAGTTTTTTGCTATGGCGCTTCCACAACATACTTTTGACTGTAGTACTATATATTCTGTCAGATACCCATTTCAAAAGCTGCCCCATACATTAAAATGGTAGCTACTTTTTTAGATTAAAAATAAACTAGATCACGAATAGCATAATAATAATAATATAATTCACTGGGCTTTCAAATATTTGATCGCACTAGGAGGCCGACATATTTTTAATATGTTAGGTAAGTCCTATTTATGATACCTGTATATCCAAAAAATAATATAAATATATGCGATAAGGGCTTAAATTTCAAACATCCATGGAAACGTTTTAATAAACCTGCCCATTTTTGTACTTGGCCTGTCTAAGTCTTTCCTCATTCCTTCTCTAAGCTTCTATAAAGTGAAGTCAACGAAGAATGGGTGCCAATGTTAAAAACTAAAATGAAAGCCGTGTACCCCTCTGAGCAAAAACGCGCTGACGATCAGCTTTATTTATTATGATTATTACGAAAATAATTTTAGCACTATTAATAATAATAATTGGGGTTAATCTTACCTTTTTATTTTATGCTTATGGTCATAGAAATGAAAAACAAGAATATGTAATGAAAATATGTACGTTTTATTACAAGTTAACTTGTTGAAAATGTACATTTTAATTAATATGAGCCTGATTCGAGGCTTTAAGGAGGATTTAAACAGAACTGACAGACAAGGCAGAATACATTTTCATCGTTTATTGAAGGAGAATCAGCAATCGTTTAATCTCTTTATGCGGGACGGATTCCATTAAGAAAAAAAATCTTTGCTCTCTGCACGAAATCGATGGCGTGTGCAGTATACGTGCATTGTCAAAAAATCCGAAAAATATTTTCGCAAATCAAATCGGAAGAATTTTTAGATTTAGATACAAGTAATCAAAGTTTCTCGCAAAGCTGTTTATATAATCCTAGATTGTTGATCTCGCAATTAGCGACCGTTTTCCAGAAGAAAGTATCATTTTTTATTTACGTCATCCAGATGAACTCTAGCAGCTAGTATTTTTCAAATTTTTTGAGCCTTTTCGCACTTTTTGTACTTTTCCGTTGCCTTGAGTCTTAGCGTTTTTGGCGTGCTACCAGCCTGAAATCTAAATCTGCCACATTTGTTTTATGTAGCTCATTAAAGCTTTTTCCAATAGTTCTACACTAATTCGCTTAATACAATGTTACCATTGAAAAGTCATTTGCGGATTAGAAGAAGAATATTTCGAAGATGGTACGTGTGAACGATTTGGATCCCGAATTGAAACTGTGATCGACGTAAACGAAAGTTACATTGCATAAATATGACCGTCAAAAACGACACATTTACCACATAGATAAGGAAATATATTATTTAATATTTGAAATATTATGAGTGTTCCTTGATCACTTGGTTCCTTGATCAATGTATTAGTTTTCATAGGAGCCTGAGTGGAAGTGTTCGTATTGCTGAAGATAATTATTCTATGTCTGCGAGTGTACGCGTATATAAGGACATAGACAGATTGTGGGAAGGTACCAGCATGGCCTTCAAAAAATTTGTGGTCGACTATTTGTAAAGGCTTCAACATTTCTACTATAAGCTGAGACCATAAGTTAAAACGAGTATTGTGTATCTAAATGTTAGTTAAATGGCGACTTGAATATCAAATGTTACTCTGTAATTACAACATCGTTCTATATTCACTATAAATATTAGCTGTTCTGCATTACTGGATCTCCTATTTTATACCAGAGCTACTGAAGTAACAAGAAGAAATTTTCTTCTCTCGCGAGGCCGAACTACCCATGATAACTTTATGGGGATAGTGAACTAGGAGTGCGTAAAACCGTTCCCATCCTGATCAACAATCTTATATCTGTTTACTTAATGTTTAAACAAGGTGGTGTGCTATTTGACAAGGTTTAGTAAATAAATTTGATTGAGTTAGGTAAATTCGTATTGTAATAGAAATAGACACACTTTGAATATATTGAGATGCGATGCGTATGCAGTTTTTAGCTGTATTTCGAGCTTAACGAAAAGATCGAGAAGTGGTTCATTTATTTGTGTTGTTCGCCTCAAGTTTGTTTGCCTTAATCAGACAAAAAAAAAAGGCAGTTTCGGTCAATCTGAGAGATCAAAATTTCAATTAGGTACAAACTAATCAGAATGTTTTCCATATTATGAACAATGTTGCAAGTTTATTTTATATCTCTGACAATTTTTATAAACGCTGTGATATCGCATATTCTCGAGTCCCTTTAATTTTTTATACTTTGGGGTGATTCTAGGATATTTTATTGAGCTCGTTTGCTCGATTCCTGGCTGAGACTGAAGTGCTTCTATCGAATGTTTTGAGCTACAGTCTAAGCTCATCGTGCAGTTATGTTTGATTTACTGGGGACCCATTCTCTACTCGTAGTATATATTCAGAATTTATTCCCACCGTGTAATGGACATTTTCCGTTGCAAACCTGTGAGCGTTGAGAATTTTCCGCCTTAGCAACAAAATAAGGATAAGTGCAATAAAATGAAATTAACTATCAAACTGTACGATGCTTCTATAAAGTTAGGAGAACTTTTTATATAATGTTTCCGCTAGATCATAGGCTTGTGTATATATGAACGCGCATTGCACAAGATCGTAAGTAATCTTGGTGCTCGACTTCTTAGTGTATAAACCAATAGAGCGAACTAAACTAGTGGTTAATTCTTATGCTGGATGATGGATCAACAATTTGAAAACGTATATTTTTTTCAATAGGAATCGTATGCGTTGCAGGTGACAAGAGATGACGGCTGAAAGCAGTATAGTACGACGCTAAAAGACATCATACCCTTCGTAATTTATAAGAAGCTAATTGCTTGTGAATATGGCTACTACGACTGACTGATTTTTAGCCATTACGTTTGTGTACTAAGTGACCGCGAATCTGAACCGTGAGATATTACCAGGCGGTCTACCAAAGGGGAGAAGGGGGCCTACTTCAGTTCCCTCTAAGGCCCTGAAGGGTAGACTTACATTGCCAAGTATTAGCACTATGTCCCATGTATCTTTCGGCTATTTGCTCGTTGGCTATGCAGTTCGTACGATTGGTTTAACTAGGTCTAGTTTTTTTCCAACACGCCTATTAAACGGCGCAATAATAGCATGCAAGAGTAGCCATCTACTAACGCCGAAATGTGAACCAGGGGTGGCTATATCCAAATGGTTACCATGGCAACGCACTCAAAGAGATGCGCACTAACTGCTTTGCCCATGCCGCTGTTGACCCAACCGTCCATCTATTCAAATTTGGTTGGGGCTATGAGAAGTAACCGCCTTGTACCTGCCTCCGTTCATCTGGATTGCATACATTATACTCTTGTTGGAACCTAGTGAACGCCTTTGCGTTTGTGTTGTCGCTACTGATATTACATTGTGAGCTTTGTAGACTTCAATGTTTAACCTGAGAAATTCGTTAGAAGTCCTCGTATGGCGCTGTTGTCGGCTGTCCGCTGCTTTACTGGTTCAAAGGTGTGTATGTGTTGCGTGGTTCTGTGGCGGAGGCGTATGCAGTACAGCCTAGTAACAGAGAAGCTGCAGTTCGAATCCTCGTGTTGACAGCCGTTATTTTCAGGTTATATATATTTATTTCTAATATATATTCACACAACTACAGGAATTGAATATACAAATGGACAACCTCACCCCTACGGTATAAAAGGCTTAAAGCTCCGCAGGGTAACCATTCTGTCCGAGAACATGATGTAAGCTGTGTGTAGGCTGATAACGTCTTCCAGCGTTAGCAACCAAGACAGTGCTTGAACACAATTTTTATGTACACACGCTATCAATAATAATAATGCACATTCTAGACGGCAGAGCGATTTATAATAATTTATATTTATCAAGACATATACTGCTCATTTACTCACTAATACAGGTTTTCCGGTTAACATTTTGGTATCTATTTTTACTTGGATGGAAAGCATTCAGGCGAATAAACTAGAAAAAGCTTCCAGTTGTTAGCTTTAAATCAGTTGCAGATTATTTTAAACGGCAACTGTGATTGAATAAGCAAACAAACAATAATCGTCGAACTAAATTGAAGGGTAGATGTAGACAAAGGTAGCTTATAAAGATACGTACAAAATATTTTAGGTATTGAAAATTAAACTCAAACTCTAATAAATTTATTTATACAATGAACTCCATATAGTATGTGACTGCCGACCTACGTTTACATAAAACTTAGTATATAACTTGAGTTTGTAATATAATAACAATATAATGTAACCTATAGTTTGTTATATGTGACACTCTTCTGCAGTGGTTAAATGATATATACCACTAATTAATTTGTATTCCAATGAGAATACTAACAGGAGTCGAAATTAAATATATAAAACATCGAGCTGCAGTTGGAATTATATATATATATATATATATATATATGCATATTCTCGATTAAGGCGCACGTTCCGACGCTTAGAGATGGCAAATGATCTTAGAAAGGATTATTATTTTTCAAATTAAATTCCATGCTTCAAGCATTCTTAGCTGAGCTTGATTAAACGAATCAATTTGATCCGACAAAGTTATACGACGACATCTTCTATCGTATAGTATTAGAAGAAGGCTCAGAATTACAATGACTGCGTTATACTTGTTTCAAAGCATTTGACGTTGGCCTCCGTATGTGCGAACTTTGATGATATAAGCAGCTCAGGGTGTTAAGGATTTAACAGATGTTTCGTTTACGACGGTTTAGGGGAATGCACATTGGCAGATTAGCACGGGCCTTTTAACAAATTGAGGAATTGTTCACTCTCAGAACGCTTCAGGTTGTGGTGTCTCAACTATAGATATGTCTATCTAAGATGAAAAGTGCGTGAACGTACTTTTCAAAAACGCATTTCGATATATTCCATATTATATTTTTTGTAGTACATCGTTGCCATAGTAAAAATTATCTACAATAGGAACTACTGACTTTGTAATTATAGGTTTGCGGACTTCTACGGATAGTGTATAAGTGACAGGCTGGTTAAACTTGGTGCTTCAGATCTATTATCAGACCAGAAAAGATTTATCGATTTGGATTATTTCGTAATATTGTCAGAGTTTCGTGCAATAAAAGACATTTCATTGATTTGTTTTACGTTAGATGTGTAAACTCTATAACGTGCATAATGGATGTACTTATACGATATTTTAACTATACGATATTTTAGCTCCACTTCTATTGAAAATTCACGTGAGCACGTAATTACTACAAACGCCTTTTCTGACCATTACAAAAGACAAGCTAAAAAGTACCGAAAACCTTACAGTCAATTCCTAGCCTACATTCTGGCTCGTTGTTGTCATTATTCCAATGCACTTTGACTCTTCTCTGTGCGAGAAGCTTTAGTTTGTTGTGTCCATTTCATCGAATAGACCCAAATTTAGGACAACGAAATGTCGGACGCTAATTGTACTAACCAACAAAATCTTGATATTAGTCAATAGTGAGTGGCAAAGTGTTTGCTCCTTGAGCTCTGCAGATGGATAGATTAAGCCAGCTTGCTTTTGATAATGGAAAAAACATTCCTCTGTCGAATTTGAACAAACTCTGTACGGCTATCAACATAGGCACGATAAACCCATTTTCATTGCCAGTGGCGCTCTTCTAATAACATCGTAATTTTCTCTTTTAAGAATACTATGATAACGTTTGAGATTGAGTTTCTTTGTTTCGCTCGTCGATTTGCGTTTTTGTATCCAGCTCCACATAGCAAGTGAAAAGTATGTTCTGCATAGTAATCACGGGTGTTGTATTGTTCCTAATCCTTAACACTTACTGAAAACACCTTCATTATTATTATTATTATCCATAGTACAACGAGAACTTTTTCATAAGAAAGCCAGCTATAAATTATGATTAAACATATAAGTCACACGTAGGCCCCTGGTCCACTCGTCCGCTCACAAATTTTTGCTGATATTTGGCTAAATATTATGCAGTAATTTTTCGGATTGTCTAGAGGATCCTAATACGCGTGTGTATATTTTGGAGATAATAAACCTAAACTAGTTAAATGAAACTGAATGGAAATCTTTTAGTTATTACACGAATGCAGTACATGAGCTTGAGGCTTTTTTGTGGGCATAATAGGCTATATTAAGGACAATCAAATATAATTAATAATAATAAAATAGAGCACACTTTGTTTTCGTATGACCTCGTTCTGATCATTTGCTATCTAAGGGTTCAGACCACACGATATTTTTGTATTTAATGGCGAATTAATTAATATTAGGACACCTGTAGGTTCGTGTCGCGTTTCAGCTGTGATTAATCTGTGCAACGGAGCTCTTCTTTACGTATTGCGTTACGAAACTATACACTTGGTATAGTTTCATAAAATATTTCCTCTCAATTTTTCTAAGACTAATAGCATGGTGTGCATAAAAGTCAAGATAGCTTTGGTTAGAGTTGAGCATCATTTCGCGTTGACATTTTTCAACATCTGTAACGGGCCATTCATAACTGAGATTGTTTCCGGTTTCCGTGGTAGATATTCAACTACAATGCCAGATCACACAGTTAATCCATGCACATCAAAACTGTGTAGGTTAGTAGCATGTATATGTATATATATTTTCTTATTTGCTCCAAATAAAAATACCTGGTTCGATTAGCCTCGTATGTACTTCTTAAAAAAATTATACAGCACATCGTTTACGCAATTTATAAATCTAATGAGTTTTTTTAGTGCTGTAACGCATGTTTTAAAATGAGCGTAATGTAAGTGGCTAACATTTTGTGTATCCAAAAACAAATTATCTTTCAGGATTGTTGTTTGATAATTTTTTTCTCTTATTTATTCATTAAAGGGCATTTATTAGAATATGTCTTCTGTTTGTACGATTTGCGTATTTATCTAACGTCTCAGTAGTCGCTCATAACACCTACTGCTTCTCAATTCAAAGCCCTGCGTATTATCTAGAGTAATTTCGTCCGCGTGTAGAAAATAAATGCTTTACATACGATGAAGTGCTTCTTCTAAACTGATGCGATCCTCTAGTTTGTTAGTTGTGAAGAAGATAGGTTACTTGATTCTTGTACAGGAATAAGCCATAAGTTGTACGTGGCCATAAGAGACTGCTCGATTAGATTGTAGCGTTTCGTGTAACCTTGCTATTACGAATTTGTAGAGAAGCGTAGATACATAAAGTCCATCTTTACATCGATCAAGAAAATGCAGCGTTTCATTTAACTTTAAGTAACAAATTTATCATATATTTAACATTATCGTCCTTGGATCTCTCCAATCTCTATATTGATCGAAGCAAACTAACCTTTTCTTTCTCGCGATACATTTTCAGGTCTGATATTCCAGGACACGTTTAGTCCAGTTTTAGAGCCGTTTTCACTGTAAAATCTACGTTTTTTTTTTTTTAATAGTTTGATTTGTTAGTGGCCGAAAAATCGGCAGAATATGAATTTCGTATTGGAGCTGGTGCAAAACGGCTTTGATAATCTTTTCCATGTGCGGCGTGATATTATTGTGGGGGGAAATTATTTTACGTTGTCTATTAAACGCAAATCATTGTCATTTTGGAATAGAGCTCTAGCTCAACTCTGATCTTAAGCGCATCCCCGGGAAGTCCTTGTTCCTTTTTCTGCTTTATATCGATATTGAAGACATCACTTCTCGTTACCGGTGACAATTCCATGCAGAACAACCTTGAATCACGTCGTTAATATGATGCAGAAATGTGATGTTACCTACGAACGACCGAGCTTTTGCAAGTACGTCACGGGTACATATTATGGGAACACCTCTTTTTAGCAGAACTGAAAAATCCGATTAAAATGAATCTGCGTTCCTGAAACACCATGGGATGACACCGCTCATCGTCAAACAGATACGTACACTTTTTAGACGACAGACCGCTATTTGTAGAGAATCTAAAACGCAGATTTAAGCTTCTCACTGCCCCACTCCTTTGGAGTTTATTAGTTGGAAGAGGAAGATGGCGCAAATTGATCACGACTTTTATAATGCGAGAACGATGACCGATGGTGTTTGGAGAAGTGCGAACAAGACTAACGGACGTATTATTACATCTTACAAGTTACATGGGTTTCATCACACTGTGGTACACTAGGCTTCTATTTGCTAGTCGCTACGTGCGTCTGTTGGTGACATAATGGAATATGCTTTGAGCAATGCGCGGTGTTATGCATTGTAGTGTTTTTGCTGAGCAGTATCTCTGACCGGACGAATCGGCAACGGCATTTTTGTCAATATAAAAACAAGCAGCAGTACAGACTTAAAAGGGGACAAAAGCATCACGAAATGGCGCTTAAATGTTGAAATCTAATTATTTAAGTGCTTCTTGTAGATTTATTTACCCTCTATAAAATTAAGCTGTAATGAAAGTAATTTTGCTGTCAGAATGGCTACAAAAAATCATATTTCCGACACTATAATTAGGAACGGAATCTTTGCGCAAACCAAGAGCCAATTTTTAGGGTTTCCTGTCACACTCGCCAAAAATGCCAAGTCTGTCTTATACCAATTGTAAGCCGCGCGTTTTTATCCGAATTTAAATTGTAAGTGATGACAGTTATTTTAATTACAACGTCAGTAAGGTTACATTCTTCGTAATTAGTAAGTTTTCGAAAAATAAGATGAAAATGCTTTTTTGACCTAGGTCTAAATAAGATTACTGTGTCATGTGATTTTGTTTACCTTTGGTTTTATGGATAGAGTTGTTATCTGGCGCTACCTGGGTACTTTTAGGATGTATTCTAATTGGAAATATAGGTTTGACGTAGAATTTTTTAAATTAACAGTAATCTCAGAAGCTATTAGGCATCGTATACACCTAAAGATTTGAACAGTGGGGTTAGTTGTTGTCATGGCGATATATTCGCCATTCAAAATGCGTACTACAACATTCCACTAATTATTTTTGGTTAATATTGCTAAAGACAAATAATGATGTAGCTTTCAAATTAGCTGGTATTTGAAACGGCGATTTACAACTACAAATTTATTAGTATTAGAATGGCTTAATGCATAACATAAAAAGAGAAACGGGTTAGTTGAGGCGGGATAATTGCAACAAGATAAGTGCTGATGTGTACTTAGCCAAGTTAATTACGTCGTATTAAGCGTAATATTAATGAGTCAGATTAGATAAATGAATTAATGGCGAAAGAGACACGAAGCGAGACAGAGGGTCTATCTAGTTGATCTAGCCTAGTCTATTTATATCTACTATCTTTTCTTATCCTGCATTTTATCTGTCATCATCCGCCGTCCCCATCCTAACCCATACATACCTACTATCCACTTCTAATAACTACTAAAAAAATCTAGGATAGAGTGTTTATCCGTCCTCTTAGCGTCGATGGAGCGCCTGGGAATAGCTGGTTCTATTGTGGACCTGATCCGACACATGCTTACTTTCCTGCACGGGCCATTTCTTCCTACACCTAGTGCGCTATGCAGCTTTTCTTGATCCGATATCAGCTAGCATAAGACAACAAGCTTGGTTAGTGTCAAGCGGCGGCCGTAAAGCTGATTTTGTAAGGCTATTATGCTGCATAGACAGCTGTGCCCACCTCTATCGAAGTTGAACACTTGCCAGGAAACTGTGCAGTAAGGAACAATGTAATGCATTCGTGCTTCGTTCTAAGTTGTGCTAAAAGATGTTACGTCTAGTACTCTGTCTGGCCAACAATGCAAGACGGCATTGCGTACCGTTGACAAATTATGGATCGACCAGACCGTCGTGCTGTTGCTGAACACGATGAGAAAATTCATATATTCGATACCTCACAAAGCTAAGGGTTGCATTAGATCCGACACTCGTACTACTGCTGATCCAGGCTGATGATTATCTGGCGAGCACAACAGAAACCCAACGCTCAAGCAGTTGGGATTCATTAGAAATGAGTCTAATGGGATGGTGAGATTAACTGGGTTTGGCATCATTGAGAAATTAAACTAGGGCCATGTGTCGCACCAAAGGTTAATTTTATATCTACAAATTGAGTAAAAGTTTTTTTGATTGGCTATTTTGAAGTTCAGTTCAATTGCTGTCTCATGCAGAAGTATGTGGTGAGGGATTATTTTCAAGCCACTAAGTTAGTGGTGTCACAGTTCCAGCAGGTGTCACTAGACAAGGGTATTAGAATGCGTTTTCAGCAGAAAGTGGTAATAGTATGACAGAGTTTATGCGGCTAGGTCCGACGAACACAGTAAAAGGAAGTCTCTAAAGGTGTCTGTAAATTATCGAGCATTGGTTTCTGATAGTTTAGATGAAACCCGTATCAAAAGACCAGACTGATAGCATGACTGCGGGATAGCATAGAAACAAGTTCCAATGGAGATACAGAATACATAAAGCACGGCAACTACAATGAAATAATTACTGCCGTTCGAGCAAGTGAATCAGGAAAATGGGATTAACTCAACAGGATAACGCAACCAGTACTGTGGGACCTTAAGAGATTTGGAAACAGATGTCGGTCTACACGTTTTATTTAGCTACAGGGTACACGTTTTTCAGATCGGATGCGTTCATATTGGAATGACAGGCTGATTGAATAACTGCCAAGCGGTAACGGGGCGAGTCGAATTTGAATTGTTGGTAATACGGCTAACCTAGCGGAAATAATACTGGGTGGTCGAAAAAGTATTGACTGTTTAAAAAATTGAGGTAAGCTATTTGGATAGTTTACTAATAGTAATATTACTAAACTTGATTTACGAGATTTTAATTAGTGATCTTCGTCCACTTGTCTGGCAACCATAGTTTCGTCATCGTAGAGCTTCTGTAATTTGTAGACGAAAAATTGGACACTTGCATCTCCCTATTAAAACTCCATTAAGAGAGTTCAGTAGAGACCGATGACAGTCTGATAGCGCAAGATCCGGGCTGTGCGGCGAATGCATTAAAATTCTCCAATCAAATTTTTTCAGTTCTTACCAAGTAATTAAAGACGTATGTGGTCCGGCTTTGTCATGCTAAAAGACGACGCTTATTCTGTTTACTAGATCTGGTAGATTTTTTTCAATTGTTTGTTAAAATCTTAGTAATCTTATCAAGAGAAATTCGAATCGATCGTTTTGGTAGGCGGCAGCATGTCAGGACACATGTTTCCTTTTTATTTTAGCATCATTTTCTTTGTCATTAGTGATTTATTTCTTTAAGTGGTTTATAACTGGGTGGTAAGTGTTAGTTCCTATACGAACGCATTGTTAGATGGTCTTGTTCATCTTCGCAATAATTTCATCGACTCTTTTTCTAAATAGCCTACCAGTGCGAGAAGCATCTTCTACATCAAAATTATCAGAACGAAAATTACCAGCGACACAGTAATTTTTGGTCGGTTTTCCTGATAACACATTTTGACCATAAACAGCAAAAATGCAAGCAAGCCAGTCGTAATAAACTTCTGAACTATAACGGACTTGTACTGAAATTTCATTCATCCTCGAAGCGCTCTATCGTTAGTATGAGTACAGACATTACACATCAGATTGCGGTACATCTATTGCTAAATCTCAGCTGTCGAATGACACTAGCGTCAACTTGATTCATATTATCTCAGACATGACTTGAATCTAACTAGAAGAACGGTCAAGCAACCCAATGGTGCGCAGGAAGAGTAATCCAGTTGCACTTACCAGGTCGCTATTGTTGTCGCCAGACTGGCTGATATATTAACGATTCAAATTTGGTAAATCAGCAGCAAAACTCAACCCGCTACGAATCCTTCCGTCCCGTTTTGGCTTAATTTACATCGAATAACATCTATTTCACGGTTGATAAAGGTACTTTTAAAACTTTGCGGCCTTTTTTTGTTTGCCTGCCTAGGTCAAGTAAATTCCTTTAAATAGTCGGATGAGGCTGTTTCATTTTAGGAGAAGTTAGGATTGTTGGCCGATTATATAAACACTTCTTTCTCCAGGAACAATTATTTTTCCTTATAGAGCGTAATGTCACCCTTTTGGAAAATTTCTCCACAACCGTTGAGGATATACGCAGCGTTTATATCGCAAGGGTAATTTCGCTGAATTCTAAACAACAGGCGCAGAATTGCGAAATTTTGATCTTTTATTTTTTACGGCTTGGTCATAAGATGCCGAAATAGTTCATAACTTATGAATTATCGGCCAGCTCAATCGATTTTTTCAAGCGTATGAACACATTTCTTCGAGAAGCAGTTACTTTTCCCGTGACGGAGGGGGAGGAGGGGGGGGATAATGGTAATTTGTAATTTGTCTACACTTGGGTCTAATATGTGGAGGAGAGTAAGCGGCTTAAAAGTCACTAAAAGACTAACTAAGTTGGGAGGATAGATCGACTGCGACTGGGTAATGGAATTATGGGGAACCTGTAACGAGACGTTGGTGACCTGTAATGAAGCAACAGTCTGTTTAGCTACATGTAACGTGAATCAATATTGAAACAGGTTTAGAAAATAATTCCAAAAAAGTAACGAATATGGTGTAGCAGTGTATTGGCAACGAAATCACTGTTAGTGTATGCCCTAATTTACGTTAAACTAAGTATAATAATAACAGACTAAATCAGTTAGCTTATCACGCAGGCACGGGTCGAAGTCCGTAAGGCCGTATAGCGTTATTTTTTTTTATTGAACCTCCTCTAAAACAAACCTTATACACATATAATGTACATTAAACTAAAGATAATGTAATTCGTAAACAAACAGAATAACTGCTGCAACTCTAACTGCTAATACAACGTACGAGGAAAAATAAGTTTTCTTTAGCGTTCGCCGTAACGCATTGGCTAAGAAAACTGCATGACCAGTACGATAAAATCATTTCAATTTTCATTGTTTATTAGGCGTGCGTTCGGTCAGGAAGGCTCTGTTAAGGTTTTTTCGTCAGTTTATAAAGCGTTCTCTGTGTGGCTTTGATCGTTTTTGATGAACGCACAGTTTGCTGATCATATTATTGATACTGAGCAAAGCTACGAAAACGTTTAAGTGGCAGCACGCAATACGTAATGCGGCAGTGTCAATGTGGATCAGCGCCACCGTTTCTCATTGACCACGTTGGCGTGGTATATATATATATATATATATATATATATATATATAAGTATTTGTTCAATGTGATTCTCTCTTCCCCTCGTACCCATACAAATTCTAACATGTTAGGCAATCATCATTAACTTAGCTCGGGCCTGCTATGGACCTGTAGACCGACACTTTTCGCAATTAACGAACGATGAAGTCTTATCTGCTGCTACTGCGGCTTGATTTGGCTTCTTGTTGTACGTGGTTTATTAGCTTACGTTACGAAGGGCCCCCACGACAAAGGCCGACAGAGCCAGCGTTCTGGATTGGCAGAGGCTGTTTTATTGCGATAGAAATAGTGGAGTGCTTGTTGCAGCTGGAGTCCATATGATGACTATGAATGTCGTATGACAGCACAGGAAACAGAGCTGGTTGAATTAAGTGAATCCAGCTAATTAATCAACATAACGAAATATCCGTATAGAATTAAAATAAATCCGTAGCGGTACACAGTATCGGCATGGCATTCCTCCAGATTTAGTATTCTAATCATCATATAGCAAATGTTTAACGAACTTCCGAAGTTATTGTCATTGATTGTTTCAACTCAAGTCCATATGTAAGTTTTTGTACAATTTGTACGTCCATCCAGGCTTTAAATCCACCGCTCTGAGTGTCATAACAGTAGCTATACGAGTTATCTTAAATAGCAAGCGTCATTCAAAAAGACTTTAGGCATTAAGATAGTCTTTTACTTAGCTTATCTTTTATAGAGAAAGCTATGAACATGTGTTTCGCGTCTATATTCTTTCTAATACAATATTGTTTGCTTACGCGTAACTGCGATAATCTGACCGTCTTCATAGTCTTCTGTTCTCATTGTATCAGAAAGTTCATCTCGAAATACTATTTTTTTGTTTCCAATAAAGAATTCCAGCTATAAGTTGTTTTCCTATGTAGCGAAATTTTATTTGCAATCGATCAAAAAACAATTTTCGAGTAGGCTATGTTTGCGTCATTTTATTGGAAGGCTTCTTTAGACCTTTGTTATGATCAATGAAAATGTCTAGGTCAAGAGATTTTCCAGGGTTTCTAGAACAACCAATAAAATTCCTCGTCATACATTCGCCTGTCGGCAAACTATCTTTAAATATATGTATAATATTAAAGTTGCATTCGGCAGGGTATATTGTTTAGCTATCATGCCATTATACAAGCTTGTCAGTGAGTGGCAGGGCACGACATAGATTAGAGAAAACGCTTTGACGTGCCATTTGTATGCGAGTCCAATATTGACTTGGACTTTATTTAACAATACAACATATGCACGCAGATACGTGCATCGTAATTTTTCATAAAAGATTTAATTTTCTCGTTTCAGTTAATCATTATCGAGTAAGTAACGTTTATCAAAGTTGCTTCCTATTTTCAAGCTAAATTTAAAGGTCGCATATTTCTTCTTTAAGTTACCCAAATCCATTACCGACAGTAATATCATCAGGGTTTCCCTTAACAACTTGTGGTTCATAGCTAATCGTGTTTGACGTCCCTAAGTTCCCGCAGCTATAATAATGCGTGCGTATTGGATGTGCTTCAGAATAACGATCGTTTTTTGGCATGTTATCGATTAATTGCATGGACCTCTGTATTTGACTCAAGTTACCTTTTGGCTATTGGCAGATGCCTTTAACAGACATGACTATTTGTATTAGTTGCAAGATAACTGTGAAAATTCTTTCACACACGCTAGTATTATTAAACGTTTTAGACAGTTGTAATCATTTTTGTTTTATGGTTTCATTCCAGACTTAGGCACGAGGTGTGACAATGGCAGCCTTGACAAAAAAAAGCGATGTCGCTCTAAAATCGGCGGGGATTATCTTTCCAGCCGACTGTTCGACGTCCTGTTGCGATGGTGAGTATTTCGTTACGGTGATTTTGTAAAATCAGTATTTATTTCCGAATGTATACGGCATTATTTTATAGGATGCCGTTCTTTGTTGAACCATTTGTAATCTAAGGATACAGATGCGGTTGCAGAAATCCACATTTATTGTGTTTAACGTCGTTTTGCGTCGGCCTAGTAAATCCTGGTTTAGCGTATTGTTTGCAAATGTTTGTGAAAATGCATTGTCCTAGAAGTGTACATATCTGATACTATGTGCAACAGAGCCTTTATTTACTGTTTCGCAGATCTAATTGAAGACAAACGTCAAGTCGTACAAAACAATTGGGGACCAGGTGTAAAACGGTGCTTGTCTGCATCGCTGCTTTGGTGAGGTAGTCATTGTGAACAAACATGTCAGCCTGATTTAGCAGTTATTTTGTTGTTTAATATGTATATTAATGAAGGCATAAGAGTGACTGAATCGATATGCTCATATACATGGAGTTATTAAGCAGCTTCTCTGTGGCCCCAACTTTCCTTAACAGCGTACGTGTGTCTCCCACCGATCATTTCTCATCGATCTTCTAGTACTTAAATCCTAATTGCTAATGCGCTTGACTGCTTATTAAATGTACAAATAAACATCGTTTCCGGCAGTAGAATAATGAAAGTTTATCTGACCGCCTGGTAGATTAAGCTACCAGAATATCCTTGCCAACTATGAATTGCCTTTATACGAGAAATGCTTTCTCTATTTTTTACCAAAATTTTGCTTTTTATATAGCTATCGTTCTAGGTAAATTGAGGAAAGCATGATAGTTGAATACGGCAACAAAAAAATGGAACAACTACCGCTGCAACAGACTAAAGCTTCACTCGTATCTTATCAGTTCTGACGCACGACAGACAATCACAGAAAGGTCAAAAAAGCAGAGTTTCTGTTATGGGAGAACGTTCGATAAAACAGTAGGGCTGCTTTAATGGACAGGCGTGTGATCCAACTAACCACAGGGTGTGGTAAAAGCGTACGCTCCATTTTTTCTTTTTCCACAGATGGCGAATAGAGGCACCAGTCTATAATAAGCGTCCCCATGATAACATCACAGTATTAACCGCGTCTGGCAAGTTGGTTTACCGCGACCCCCTTAAAGGTTGACCATCTTTGTCGAGCACACTAGTATGGCTTTCGCGCCTCCTTCTAAGGCAAGCTTGTCTCAAAATGATTTCCTTTGAATTAAAAGCCCGTATGCCAACTGAGCCATAGAAATAAGGCTTACCACCACCAAGTCATAAACTAATAGATGATGGCCGAGACTAAATCAAAGCTGTCAAAGGGCTAATACGAATTCATTAATCCAAGCAGGCCAATTAAGTGTACGAAAAACAACCGGTCGCGGCCGTTAACCATGACTGTAATGGATCTGAGTTAGAATGAACGAAATTGTGTAACGTACAAGGATATTACTCATGAAATAAGTGTTAATGGAACTGCTGTATGGTGGCATTGTCAAACTGGTCAGAAAACGAAATTAAAAGAGACCGTGCTATCCGCATGAGGTACAGGTGATGCATTTCAACAGCTGAGCCTTTTTCATTATTTCTAAATATGACTAATCATAGCAATTAATTTCCTTTTCCATCATTTAGTTCAAGTTATGTTTGCGAGCTCGCGCAACTATCGATACAGGCATTACGATTATGTATAGTACATCTCGTTTTACGAGATTTTCTGCGTGTTCAAAAAAAGGCGCTACGTTTCACCAGGTGTTTCTGCGAGAGCTTGCGCGGCTCTTTTGAACACACTAGGGTTAGGCGACGTATATACATATGGATCGTTGAAAGGTACATTGTACAAAGACTACTGCAAATGTGGGTTTCAAATGATATATATATTGGCGCGTTAGAAGCAAACAAATTCTTCTTCTTGACCAAACCCGTAAACTGACAATGACGAATGTAAGAGGTTCGTCTTGAAAATATAGACGAGGATCACTTATTTTCCAGTGTCTTTGCACCGTACCAATACCCACCGTTATCATAACTTTTCATGGGTATTCGAAAGCGAATGAGCCGCATAGTCAGCCACAATGCGATAAATCAGAACTAAATTATTGAACTCCGAAACGGGAAAAAAATAACAGGAATCCTGCAGTAGGGACTCCGCAGTTTATAGAAAGGTATCAAAATATATTCTCATGATCCTGATATTTTGGTGAGCCTTGGCGGCTGAATTGGCAATGCATACAATGACTCTAATTGTTCACTTCAGGTAAAAGTTCTGTGTGATCAAATTCAGACATATTTCGGGGAACAAATAAACCAAGAAACACGATCGGTGGCCTATACTACTCAATCACGGGTTCTTCGAAGGACGGAACGGAACAGTTTTCTATCCTTTACCAACGAGAAAGAAATTACCATGGATGCAAAATCTGTATGATGCTGGCCTACCTTCGACACAGAAAATATCCTGTTCGTAGGCAAAACCCAATTCCAGCCCATGTTCTTGTTCTGGGTGTTCCGTGTAGTTAAAGAGATAATCCCACCGAAAGCCATATCCGTTATCAAAAACGTTCATTTGAATATTCTGAAAACTGAAGAAACTGTGGACTACTGTGTTGAATGATAGCCCATTCGTCTTTCAGTAAGATGGTGTTCTCGCTTATACAACGAAGTTAGCAGAAAGCTAGTCGGCTGCGCTCGTCTGCGTCTTTAGCAACAAGGACTTATGACCGTCTTGTAACTTAGCTTCAAGTCTATTGCATTACTGAATGTTTAGGGCGTTGCTGAACAGGAACCTAACAGCTCTGAGTAGCGACATCGACCTGCCTAGGGCTGTTATTAAAACGTTCAATAATTACTAGCTATACAATTGCGCTTTTGGTAGCTTTTCTTTTTAAAAGAGCAAATTATTCTATTATCAAATATGGACGATTAGCGAATGTAGAAAATGGTAGTGAATAGGATAAGCAAGAATTAGGAACGATTATTTATAGCCGCAGATTACGATCTGGTAGTCTATCTTCTAATTGCTTCTTGCTAGTTAGTACATAGTTTTGTTTCATCGTTGTTATTTGCAAAAGTCATCAGCTCCTGTCAGCTTGACAATATCTATTCGGATCTTAATCGAGACATTAGGAGACATTTTACCCATAAAATTATTTCTGACGTTTCCCTTATTAAATTAAATTAAATTTTACCGCGTGGTCGTATGAGGGTGGGTTACAACTGTGAAATCAGGCAACAATTAAGGTTTTTAAGATGCTGTCCTACGTACGATTTCCAGAATTTCCCGTATCTTTTGCCTTGTCTTATCGTTCACTTTTTTGGCGTTCCTATTTCTACAGACTATGCGTTTGCCTCTTGGCTTATCGTTGCAGTCTGCCTGAGGGCTGGCTCATCGGCACTAACCCTCACAATATTATCAGTTGACTTAACCCTTCATGTTCTTATATATGGCTTATTTTCTCACCCCTGATTACCAATTGCTTTGTCTGGGCCCGAATGACCACATGGAAACCCTTCGCGTTTTCGTAAGTAACTGTCATTCCGCAGAATCAAAAGCTTGGTTATTGGATGTCTCATTCTTAAATCCAAGTGATAATCGCTTACTACCTGTCCGTACGGTATAGTTGCCATTCCCCTACGACTTTATTAAATTAAAGCGTCCTAGTTGTCCGCAATTAGGGCATTGTTTTCTTTTTAGCTTATTTTTCAGATATTCGGTCATTGCGTTTCTTTGCTCTTGTAGTAGCCAAAATTTAGTATTAGCTACTTTAGGTGTGAGCGTGGTCGCCTCGCCTACTCGTTGTATAAAGGCCACTAACATGTCTTGAACTAAGTAAAAAAAAAATTGTATCCTGATGTTTTGTTCTAGTAGTTTGGAACGTGCTAGAGATGGCCAGATCGGAGAAAATTATCGAGTTAACGTTGGTGATTTTTTGATTTCTCTCTCTGATTGATTTAGGGTTAGTCTCCGTCTAGACAATTGTGCGACTGTTGTTGCTATGTCGCAGGCATCGGCCTGGCGGCAAATGTATCTTGAGTGTGAGGGGGAGAGCCTTATGGGTTATGGCTCGCAATTGCGTACTGGGTCGGTCATTTGCCTAACGTTTCCTCTTTACCCGCTTGCTAACGAACAATTGAGCCAACAGTCGCGTAGGCAGGCTTCGAGTCGTGGGAGAGAAGGCGAACCGACCTGGGGCCGCCGCGTTTTGTTCACCTGAACACGAGTCGTGATAGATATCGCGTCGCCTTCGTTCGTGTAAGGCCAGAAAACTGCACGATGATGCGAAGAATGATCGAGCCAGCGAATCTCTCGCAGTGATCGTGGCGGCGATATTACAGCTATTGGACGCGGCATATTTGGTCTGTTCATCAAGCAGCACACCGGAGCCGATCGGCCGCTGATTCGTTCGGTCGTTTGAGTAGATTTAACCGAATACTCGAAGAGGCTGCTGGCGAATCAATAGGCTGATGAATTTTCCCGTCCGGACAGTTTCTTCTTTCTTTCTTTCTTTCTTTCTTTTTTTTTTTTTTCGATTTCAGCTAAATGACCTACATACATAAAAACAGTGTTTTCGTCGTCACGGGGAACAAAGCCAGACTTTAACGTCATGATCAAGATAATGTTACAGGGAAATCCTTGATTCGATTTTTCATATTGGAGTGAATAGTTCTTGTATCATATATAATCCTATATATTTACAAATCACTAATTTTTACCATTTTTTAGCTGTCTTATATGTACATTTCGAAAGGAGAAAGGCCGCTGGTACAAACAAATCGCATAATTGTGCAGACAAAAAATTTTAACTAGATCGATTCGCAACTGTCCATAGAAACGCAACGTTCTTTACATTTTGTCACATTTAGGCTGTCTGGCAATGCTAAACTACTGAAAGAGAAGCGTGAAAAATTGCACCGCGCGATTACTAACTGTGTCCTTTTAGCATGCGCTTGTATTTGAGAAGCGTCAAGCGAAGACGATTGTTGCATGCAAACTCCAACCACAATAATGAAAACGGAACGTCTCACTCCAATATGGTATAACGGAGGTCCTCGCTTTTCCGGCACACTGCAGTTGAAATATTCATATGTACAGCAGATATAGCAAATAGTGGGACGACCTAGCGGTGAGGAAAATCAAATATAGTGATAACTGAAAAGGTCGCGTCAGTCAGGCTTAAGATTCAAATTTAAGCGCAGTATCCATTTCGACCTCGAAGACATAGACAGTAGGTGCATTGCGACTCATGATAGATCTTATATATATATATATATATTTATACAAACAAGACCAGATATCGACTTTAACTTCTGAAGAAGTTAAAAACAAGGGTTATCTCCTTTTTTTTTTTTGTTTTATTAGCTGGTATATAATTGGGACTTGTTGACCAAATTATTTTGAATTTCTCCAGGATTGTCGTAAACCATTCATGTGTTATATATACATCTTATAAAATTAAGTATTGTGCGAAGGTCGTGGGTACGGTGTGTCTCTTGTTTTCCTAAATACAGTTAGTAGCTTGCGTGGAAACTATCAGATGAAGAAGTTACATAACAGGAACGACATGTGTTGTCTTCAACTAAGCTGAAGGGCTGAACCTACTAACCATCCCTCGGCAGCATATGCTCGCCAGGTACACGGTTTATTACGAGGCTGGGGGCGCAACTTGAGCCTTCCCCAATAGTGGTGAGTTCTGAGCCGGCAGCGAGGAATGGCGGATGGTTGTAGGCCGACCGTCAACCTATAAGGAGTATGTGTCCATACGATGACAACTAAGTAACGACTACGACGGTTATCAGCATACGTTCAGAAACGTATGGATATAAGTAGTAGGTATGTTTGATAATGGAATCTTAGCTACAAAAGTAACGTTTGTTGACACGAGCACTAGAAAACACTTTGGCTCTATGTGAAAAATGATTTTGTATAGTAAATGGCCGTCCTTTGTCAGAGCTGCCGGCGCCGTTACTACGACCGTTTAACGGTCAGGAAAAGCCTTCCAGTTGTTGAGATCGACTCTAAATTTAGTCATCATCATCATCATCATCATCAACGATCAGCGTTGCCACTTCATTGTGTATGTTGATGCAGTTACATCGACAGAAGACCGGGCGGACTTGTTTACTTCGTCATTGTTTTTCTTTTCGACGATAGGAATGGTGCTGTTCATTCGTTGAATGGCTGCCAAAAAGCAAGCGTGGTATTCAGTTGTTATCGCTGCGCAAGGGAACTTTGCCTGTCTGTAATTCAAAAAAAAGAGTAGCGGTCAAAAATTGTCGACTGTTTCGGGTTCTTAACGAGATAAATGCGGGATCATCTGATATAGCTCAAACACTGCGACTCGTCTCCCTACCAAATGCACCCGCTGCGTAACTAATTCAGTCTACTTCGGCTGTCGCATATATCTTAGCCGTTCCTTCTGTCAGTTGTAACATAAGTCCTGCTTGAGAAAACAAAGGACCGTTACGCTGTTTACTATAGTCTCTTGTTCGGAAGGTATAAAAAAAAAAAGCTCACATTTCTTGCTTGCTCAAAGATGCATTAGCTTAGGAAACGGTTTCTGTTGATTAAGGATTCACTCATACTTTATCAGTTACTCAGCCAGAGTCATGGAACGTTCTGGTCAATTCATAGCTTTGTTCTTCACCGATAGCAAGGCTTTCAAAAAATTGGCTTGATCTCGTCAAATATAAAAACCTAATGATACTCTGCACTAGATAATCTGTAAGATAATTGATTGGTGCTGTTGTACTCTTGCCCTAATCAATCCCGCAGACCACGAAACGTCCGCAAAACTAAACCATGGAGCTGTACGTGCAGATTTCATATTCGCGATGTGCCGGACCGAGATACACTTCCAACCTATGCTGAAATCGGATTACCTAGATGTTTTCTAGTTCCGTCTAGTTTCCGTCAAGCGGATCCGTGTTTTCGCTAAATTGTGTCGCGTTCGGGTTTCTTCTGTTTCCAGGGGACCACCATATGCAGAAACTGATCGTAAAAAAAACCCTTACGAAGGTTACATTTGTCGAAAGCAAGTTAAGCATCAAAACCAGGTGCAAAAACGATAGGCTTCACGCGATCTCACTGCGTGAGGATGGCGTCTCATTTTTCTAAAGATAACGGCTTTTTTTCTGTTGATTCGCTGAGCACTTGGATTTTTCAAATGTACACATTTACGTACATATGCACTCTATCCTGTATACTGCGTTTGATATCCTGACAAGGCCACTCAATTACTTATTATTGCAAATAAATTATACGGTATGAAAAAGTTCTAGTTGGCAGCCTTGGCTAAGAAATTCTAAATGGAACTGTGATTGTTTCTGTAAAATCTTTTCACTATGTCAAATACGTAAATTTTATGCTCAACTGTTTTTATTTACAATTTACACCAACTAACGAAAGCAATTCGAATTATTTGTGCAAATGATTGCACAATACTATATAATACAAAAGCTTACTAAAGGGAAGATTATGATACAGTATATCAAAAATGACATATTCATCTAGATAAACAGACCAGAAAGCAACGTCATCTGATCAGGCAGTGGGTGCGCCTGCTTGGGTGACCTGTAACAAAAAGACAGGTACATATGTCATTCAATGTATAAGACAGGTTGTTACTGGTATGTACAGAGAGCACAGCAGGCATATGAAAGACGACCTGTCGCGTTTGAAGTACGATGAAAGTAGACCCAGCTATGGAGAAAGGCCTCGGTGGAGCAAATCTGTAACAGCTGGTGTTAACAAAAGCGCCGTGTGTGCGTTTTACCTTAAGCCTGAATAACTATGATTAGTGTTCATTAGTTAGACCAGCTTGTCGAACTATTTCGAAGGCATTCGAGTGACCATAGACTTGTTGGTGCTTTCTCAACTGGCCACTGTATAATTTTCCAGTGTCTTTTTGACAAAATGCATAACATATAGGAGTAGCCTTTGTTTACTTCTTTCATTTGTCAACAGTGGCCATACAAACGGTTTTTAACTTTGAGGCGGCTGAATGCATCATTTTCGGTAGCTCACGGATGCTTCGGCTCGTCTGTATATCACATACTTGACTGTCTCTTTCAACATTAAGCACGCAAGGCTGGCTAGCTAGTTGTCTGCTATGTGTATATGTGCGTGTTATAGGTCGTGTTTGATCTTCTTGCGGTGCCCTCTCCCAGTTCAGTAGGACCCTTTCCCGGAGCTACCCCGCGCGAATTGGTGAAACATCTCCGATTAATGCAGACAGTCACTTAGTTTGTAGCGTTCGCAGCCAAACAGCGGTAGGGGGCCGTGCGGAGTCTAGACGAAGTCGTGGTAGAACTTACAATTACTGTTTTGGTTACCTACGGTGAGCGACTAAGCGAACGCCATAGCATCGACAATAGTCTTTCGAGTTCAGCTTGATCGAGTCGGCTTCTACTAGTCTGCAAGGCCGTAAAATGATGCTGCAAGTACGAAAGGACTACTGGTCGACATTTGATCTTCTTGAAAACTGCTGACAAATCTTCATCGTTGTTAGAAAGAAGAAGACACCCAATTAAATAGCTAAATGACATTGATTGAAATTGTGTCCGTACCAAGAGTGATAAAAAAAAAAAGAACTTGTGCCCGAAGCGCCGACGCCTGTCTCAAGCGCAGCAGTCTGAAAGCAATTTTGTTGGCAATTCGAAGTCAGAAGACGCATTTGGTCTCTCTACGAATTACGTTGTTAATAATTGTGTCTACCGTTAGGTCTAAGAGAAGCTTCTGACGAGTGCTCGTTATCGTCGAAACAGCACTAAATAACTGGCCCTTCTATTGCGCCTCCAGGTACTGCGGAGTTGTAGTAACCAGTGTTACTCGGACATCGGTTTTGGCCTCTACTCACGGAATAGGCAAATTAGGAACATTGGGTGTTGGAAACAAGAACATATATTCTCTTGGAAGGCTGAAGATTTTTCACTTGGCGGACGAGAGCTAGTCATACAGATTACTGTTAACGCATATTGCGCTATTTCAAGTGTGAAAGATCTATCGCTGGAACAACCATCTAGTAGGATTGGGGAGTCAAAGTCCGTTTTTCTCGCAAGTTCATAAACTTCGACCTCCATTGTGAGGATAATATATCCACTACTTCATCGTGCATCATTGTTAATGTCGTGTCGGTTTGCTTTGTTGCGGCCCCGCTCGCGTTAAAAGTGTAAACAAAGCCAAATTTCAGTCTTCGAAAAACAGGTTAGTAATAACAGTAACATGGCAATATTGTACGCAGTACGCGAGGCCGTCCAAGTGTCTTATATACGCTTCAAGTTTCGTTCAGCCATCTACATTCTCGGACTTTACAATCAGACGTTGTTTCGACAATTGTGTCCTGTGACGATGGCCTTTTTTTTCGCGACTTTTTAACTGTTTGATTGTATGTCGGTTATCTCTATCCAGTGAAGAAGAGTGAATTATAGAAGTGGCCCAGTTGCCTGAATGATACCCCCGTTCCTTTTTGGACAAGGTACCGGCTGGCTTGATATTGACTAGTTGTTATCCGGGGATATTATTGCGTTCTCTTTATCGTAACATAATAAAGATAAACTAGCAAAATTGGAAAAAAACCTTTCAAGTATTTTCTCATGGGGATTTCCTTTTGTATTTCTATATCGGGATAGGCTTTTCAATAAATTTAGAGATTAGGCGGTTAAAAGCAAATTTGACGGCGTTCGAAATTGAGTTCAGGAGCAAAAACCTCTCTTGGTCTCTACAATAACCGATCAGTGATCAAATTTTCGTTTTCCGAAGATCATAGGGCTGCAAAAAATGTATCGAAGATTGGAGAAAATTTGATGCAAGAAGAACTTGAGCGAAAAACTAGTACATGAGTAATACAAACGTTTCAAGAACGGAGATCGGAGTGTTGAAGGTCAGAAGGGCAACAAATGTTGAAAATCGAAGAACACAAAGCCATTGTCGAAAGCGGCGTTTAGAGACTAAGATCTCTGTCGACAAATACTGGCGTTTCATATGTTTTCAGAATTATTATCCAAACAATGAAAATATTAAAACTGAGCGAAAAATGGGTTTCCTGTGAATTAATTCCAAGTTGGTTGGAAATGCGTACGGTCTATTCATATTGGAACAGCATTGCTGCCGTTTTTTTTAATTTAATTTCTGCAAACATTTTTCCTTCTCTGCTCGTCTGAGAGTTTTACTAGTAATATGGTAGAACGGGTTGAAAAAGTGCGTTTGCAGCCCTATACAATCAGCCCTAGTCATAGACGAATCGTAGTATTTTAGTTGACGATAGGTTGTGACGTTGCCTCAATGAACTAATAGGCGAACCCTGACCTATGTCATATCCATTAGCATAGCTCGAGGGTCCTGATGAGCTGACTGAGACGTTGGTATTGTAAAGCATTTTTGCTAAAGTCGCGTGTTCGGATATAAATGTCCGTACAAAACCTGAAGGTTACCTTCAAAAAGGAACAGAAAACCTCCAGAATGAGGGGTTCATGCAAAAGTCACAAAACCTTTCAATGTGACCTCTCCTCAACGTGAAGACGGAAAGAATGAGCAATATAAAACGGAGAATATAACTTGAATTTCATTAAACGCGTAGTACGAATTATGTGGAAGATATGAACTTCCGCACAAAAAATATGAATGCGACTCGATATGTGAGGTTATCAGGAGCATAACGAGGAAAAAGGTGATCTCTTAGTGGAAAACAACTTCAACCAATGCTAAGCCGAAGAGGTACGTGTGGAGGAGGCGTGGTTACAAACTCGATGAGGCGCACACCTCATGGCTTCCGTAGCAGTGTCATAAAGGTCTCAAGAGCCGAAAGCTGTGGCGCATTTCCGGTTCCGAGTTGGGTAAAAAGAATTAAGATTTCACTGGATAGATCACATTCTAAGCTGATGTTCCTGCTCTTCCAAGATGTGTCTCTATTACGTCCATCTGTATTGTATTGCGTTTTTAAGGGGAGCATGAGATAATTCTCTCTTTACATATCCGCTAGGTAGATTTCGCGTGACAGCAGTGTGAAATACCCGCTTCGAATTGTCTACCGCGTCGTCGCGGCCATTGCTATTGCTACCGTTGGCATTGTCGTAACATCACTTGTGTGGAGGGTCGACGTATCACTTTCTATTTGCAATGAGATAGACGCAACAAACTGATCTTCTGTACCTTCTCAAAGCGGTAGGACACATGGATTCAACGAGTACGCCATTCTTGCTCCCCTTCGGGTCGACCGGTGCGCACTTTCTACGTTGACGACGACGACGACGAAAACCCGCTGCCTCCATCTATCCACTAGCATCACTGCGACTACTAGTATTACTCACATGGAGCAGTAGTATCTATTTCAGCACGTGGATTGTCTGTCCCTTGATCGGTGGGTTAGTTGATTGGATCGGCCGACCCAGTTGTCTCCCGGCCGTCTGCCGTCTCTTATACTTCTTTTCCTCGCAGTCGCGACCGCCGCCGTCGTTGCCTTCACAGTGGTAATGCTGCTGGCGTTGTTATCGTATACCGTATGTCTACGTAGTACTTGCGGTAATAGCGGCTAGAGTATGTACCCGTAGTGGTAATTGGCAAATGCTGCTTCAGCTGCTACCGTGTCTGTTGCTGGTAATGCTGAATAGTATCATTTCGACGATGCAAGTTGGCGTCCTTATAATAGCCATCCGCTGCTTTGGTTAGTGACGTCTCGCTGGCATATGGACGGATACACAGGGAGGCCGGCAGGCAGGCAGGCAGACAGACAAATAGTCTCAAGCAACAGCAGTCAACCCTTGCCATGCCGTATCCGTCTGATGATTACTCGTCTAATGTCTAATTGTAACAAGTAGAAATTCTATTCTCGCAATTATAATGCTGTCACTGTTAGATAATATTAGTTTTTCTATACAGAATAGTCATAATGATGAAACCGCCTCGATTTGTATGTGTTCCGTGGTGCATAAACCGGAAAGCGTCGAGTACCGCATTCTACGGTCACCTCTATCTCATCACGCTAAAGGCTTGCTCCCTAATATTCTAATGAACCTAATGGAGAAAACGACTGGTACCATTTGTTGTCTTATCACAATGGGTGCCAGACCAGGGAGTTCGATTCAGCAATGTTTCTTTCAATTAACATTATTATTTTCTCCTCTAACAGGGCACAAGAAACGTTAGATATCAAAATATCTGTAGCTGGTAGCAAAGTAGGAGACTTGACAATGAATATGTACGGGCAAAAAATACGGACGTCAGGTCTTGCTTTGTTATATATTTACTTGTCCCATATGCATAACGGACGTAAGCGAGCAGTAAGGGCAGATGATTAGTACAATTTATATATCGTGTTTCAATATATAAATATATTCAGTTGGGTGTCAATTCTAAATTAGTACTTTTCAAGCCATGAGCTGAACTAGGTATCCAGTGGGCAACCGCTGGTCTCACAGCATCCTTATGGTATTACAGAATGATGGTAATCATCGAACCGACTCATCTATCAAATTTGTAAAAAATCGTTCCTCTATTGTCATTAATATTGTCGCCACAAATTCATAGATAATTAGAAATTTCTTCTTTGAAATTATTACTACTACCGTCTTGCATACCAGTATATCAGCGCCACATCATCATTAATGTTATTATGGCCAGATGTTTATCATCGTTCAAAAATGATGCCGGTTTTTAACTTTTATGTCACTTAAAACGAAACTGTAGTTCTGATATCAATTTTTCATTTAAGAAAAAATAACACTTTACACCATTATTCTAACATCGTCGCTAATATTAGCTACAAACTAAAATACTTAGACATTTTTTCGCATCATTATCCAATTACGCCTGATTTACGTGCTTCAAAATTTCTCTCCAAAATCCTTTTATTGAGTTGAGTGACCGAGCCTACGAGGAGGAGAACTCCTGTCTGAAAGAAGTGAACGATATGAGAGCAACAGAGAACATTGAGCGTGCTGATATCACAGTTTGACGTCGGCTGTAAGCGTGAAATACATCGCGGACGGGACGATATCTCTTGACATCCTCAAAGTAAACATATGTTATCGACGCAGAGCAGTCCATTCAATGTACAGCGGGCATCCGCGGCGAATTTGAGGCCCCTGTCAGATTTAATCCTCAGAGCATCGCTCTGAGCCCTACATGATTTGAGTCCTACAGGGTATTCTCAAAAAGCCATTTTTCCACTTGGGAAGTACATTACGCAGCACTGACAGCGACAGCACCAGTCTGGCTCAGTTTCATCAGCAACAATAGCATAGCAGTTAGACGCCTGAGTTGTCAAATAGGATTGCCACTTTATCGTCACTTAAAAATGTATTGTCAAGTACTGAATAGCTTGGGACAATGAAAACACCTGAGTTCCACTAAATACAATGTTTTGTATGTCGATGAGTCGTTGAGATGAGCTAAACAATACAATTCCCGCCTTAGGTGGATTAGCAAAACGTTTTCGTCTGGATTTCATCGGGAACTTTGGTAGGCTGAATGTGAAAAGAGCATGGAGGCGTCATCCGTAGAAGTGATGCAATTAGCACACGGCACGCGACGAGACTTAAAGCAGACTGAAGTTCACAAAGACGATGAACATGTATAGCCTAGCAATAGGCTCTAAAGGTACTCTGACGACTGCGTCCGATGCGCTTCAAGCGCTTTTAACATTTCTAAGAAGATCGAGCGACAACAGCAGTGGAAGTCGACCGCAGCCTACCTATTTTAAATAGCGAAGGTGGCCTCCTGTCAAAGTTGCGCAAGTACGAGTTCAGCTGGTTGAAACTTCTGAAAACCGAGCTAAGTAGGTGAGAATAAACTGTCGTAAGCCTAATAATTACTAGTTTTTTCAAAAAACTTTAGCCAAATAGTCCAATCAGGGATAATGTATTGGTGGGTTCTCCTTTGTTTGCGACTAGAAGAACAATTTTCGTGTCTTTCGATTCAGTAAGAAAGGAGCCCGTGTAAGGAGATAGCTGGCCCATTGAAATATCCTGATGTAGTTTCAAACACCCTAGAACCGCCTAAACTATGGGTGCACTGACATAATTTATTCTAACCGCCGCTTGGCTCGTCTCCAAAGTCGACGCTATTTATATCCGACAGTCAGCATGAACCTGAAGGAAAGTAATAGTGGTGCGGTTAATGGTTGCGAGGAATCTGTTAAAGTAATCAGCAATAGCTTGAGGATTCTGGAATCGATGTTGAGAGTCAAGATCGAGCACAGATTTCCTTCTACCAGAAAATACAGTGATAAATTATTATAATTTCGAACTATCGCCTCTTAGCATCGTAAAATGCTCGCGTAAAACTGGCGCTTGTAAAACATATGCTTTACGGCCGTTGTGTTGCTTCGGGGACAGTTATAATAAGTTGTTGAGGGCTGCTATGTGTACACTTTTTGGCGCTATCTGAACTAGCGTATCCGCACGATCCATAGCACAGGCGAAAATTCGAACTTATTCGAATTGCAAGCTGAACTTCAATCACAGCAAAAAATCTATTACACCGAAAAAAAAAAAACTGATTGCAGACTACTTCATAGGTTGAATCAGCATTGACTGCGTCACGAAGTGGGAGCCAGCTAATATTCTGCGTTTGATTTGTGAGGAGATCACAAAAGGACTATGCAGTCGAGTGGGAACTGACTCGGTCGGAGATCTCGAGAGTGATAAAAAGTTTTTTTAAACATAACAATTATCTAGGGTCTATTATTACAATTATCTAGCGTAATTTTTCACAGTTATATAAATAATACAGGTTCTCGAAAACAGCGGAGTAACCTTGTTAATATCTTGATGGTCCTTCGAATTTCTAGAGAAAATAAACGTTACATAGTTTTTTTTTTTACAGAGAAGCTTACCAAAGGAGTTTCCAATCCCTGCACTTAACAACAAACAAGGGAGAACATAATTTATAGAGTCAGCCTCATCAATAATGTTAAATAGGGTGTTGCTGGGAAGGAAAGAAATACTATAGCTAGCGCAGTAACACGTTTTAGCAATAGAACCACCACCGTGTCGAATTTAGGCCCTTCATTCGCAAGAAAAGCTACCGAAGTCTCAAATTTTCCTGATTTCCTGAGTCTTTCGGTCATAGCATTAATACGTACCATAAAGAAATTATAGTTCTAGCGTTTATGTTTCGTATAGCAGCTATCAACAGACTTAGGGCATCCACAATACTTTGCAAACATACGGAGCTGTTACGCACAGCACTTTAAAAACCTAAGCACCGCACTCACGGATTTTGTATCCTTTAAAATTTATGACACAACAATTTGCACAACGTCCTATCAAGACAGTTAACAAACTTCTACTTACGCTTAATTGAGGTCGCGTTAGGAAAACTTAAACTGCAAAGGTACAGTAAGATACAGTTTGCTTTGGGCAGGCCAGACTTTCGAAATATCAACTCGTGCGAGTGTGAACGACCGGTTCATTACTAGTCGCACTTGGACGCTCGGGTCCGACGGGTTGCTGAAAAGGTAGACACTCTGTTTAGGCCTTCCGTTTTTCGATTCGGATCGGACACAGTGCTTGTTTACATATGGCGCCTTTAGGCGCAGTCATGCGACTTTACTGACAGCAGCCTTCACAGACTATTTCGTTTGTTCGACGGCGTCAACCAGCGTTTGGCACCAGCAGCAAGAGATTGGCGAGCGATCCAGCGCACATTGTAGCCTTATAAGCTTCATGTGTTAGCTTCATGTGTTCCATTCCGTGAAACCTTGACGAACTGCAAAAGGATCTTGTTCGTCAGAGTTATGAAAAGTTAACTTTGACTTGTTTTTTCAATACCGCCTTTTTAATGAAAATTAACACGGAATTTCCGAAGGTTATCAGCCTTCCGTCTTTTTGTAAGGCCCTGATTGCTTAAGTAATCCTGGCCGAATTTTGCACCGGTAACCGATACTCTGTGACCACTGGGCTCTCGAGAGCTGTAGAGAGGTTTTTTGGCATATATCAATGGATTTGTCCGCATGTAAATCGTAATGAATCTTGACTCTAACGTAGAATAGGGGGTGTACATCGAAGGCGGCAGAAAGTTTTATTTCCTCAACCAAGTTGCCCATCTTCAAAAAAGTGTTCGAAACGGCCTCTTCACGAATAGCATTTACCTGCAATCTTGGTTTCTCACTTCACGACGTAACTCTACCCTTCATTAAAATTTGCGACTCCTGCCTGAACACCGCCTTCGTATAGGCTCGTTTGAGCATTACTCGATTCCACTGGCTCGAGTCACTAAATCGAAAGGAAACGCCAGTTAGCTCGCTAATTTGGCCTCCTGCTCTTTATTCTTTCTCTGTTTCTCTGTAATCTTACTAAGGATCTTGCTTATTAATGCGGCTTTTCTACGAGTGGCTACTTAAGGCACTGTCCCCCCCCCCCATACGGGACCTTAGACAAGGCACGATGGAGATTGATTGTTCAAAATCAGTACCAACATCGAGAGGCCGAGGCGGGAAAGGAACCTCGATGGGAGATTCACCGACGCACTGCACAACCGCCGGGTACTGCGACTGGCACTGAAAACGTGGTCCCACACCGTGGCAGCAGGTGTAGCCCGAAATACGTGCAGTCTTAAGCCGTAATTGTTCATCTATAATGTATGCTATTGGGTAAGGCAAATGTCTATTGAAGAGACTAGTCAAGTACGGCCAGAGAAACCGCAGATCGGATAAATCTAACGATCTCATCACAGTCGTGCTCAATAGCTCGGCCTATCTGTGGGTACTCGATCGAGGCATTACAATTAAAGATCCAGGACCATTACGAGTGTCATACATTCTATGACCATATCTTGGACGGTGACCCGGAATGCGGACATCGGATGCGGACAGGGTAGTGTATGACACAAGCAATTTACTTGAAGTTGTGTTTCCGACGAGTGGCCCCTCAGGTCCTGTAATTCGATCTCGTTCGTTTTTTTTCGTTGTAGGGCTATCTTAAGGGCAGAACCCATACGACAACACCGAAAACAATCCTAAGACTTAACTCTACGGGAAATGTTCGGCAAGGTTGACGCTGAATTCCACAAAACCATGATTCAAGACCACGAGGAAAGCATCGAGCTATGCCAGTAGCCCCTTGCAGCACATTTTACTGACATTTTTCTAGATTTTTATGTGTACTGTATTTACGCATAAAGACTTAGCTTTTATTTTCAAAGCAGAAACCGATTTAGTAAGTCTGTGGGTCGGTTCTTTTTTCTAGTGATATTGCTACTCTTCTTGATATTATTATGTACAACTTGCAGTAAGGGATTTAATTTCTAATATCGCCTAACATCGTGATAGATATTTTAAAAAATACCGTGAAGTTTTATTAACGCACATGCTGTCCGTATATGCGGACGTGGACTATACACAAGGAAATGAACCAGCGTGTCCCGATTTAAAATGTTCCATTGCCCTCGAACTGTGATAATTATAATCGACCATACACAAAGAAGACAAAGGTTTTACACTAAATATTTAACACTCATACAGCTAAGGTACGACGGTGTATTATTTTCATTAGATGGTTTATATACGTGCAGAAGCACGTATTGCTAAAGCGTTAGGCCCTTTTTCTGTGAACGTCACGATCGGGCAACGGCGACAATTGATGGTAAACTCTACAACTAGATGTTTCGGTTGCATCTCATGTTTAATTTTACCAGACGGGGAAACTTGTCACGCAACGCGAAAAAAAATCAATTCGCGAAAAGCCGTAAAGTTCCCAGACACGTTGATCTCGATGCGGGACGATGACAGTAAGTGGCAGCTTTAGGGCGGCGATTTCACCTTTGATTTTTCCTATGGGATCATGCGAAGGTCATTGTGTGTACCAAATAGCACTAAACAAAAAAAGCCCTGGCCTAAAACACCGTCTTCGTAAAGTGATTAGTAAAGCTGACGCTGAACTCTGCAGAATTGTGAGTGATTGAAAATTTGTCAAACAGCTCTGACTCCGCAAATGGTCCCTGGGAAGTAGTTTGGCTGATGCTGTTTCCTCTATGCAGGAAAAGTCAACTTACTGGTATCCTATTGACTAACGCAAGAACAAAGATGTACACAGGAACTTAGTTTTGAATTTCATTCCGAGATCACTAAACCAGAACATCCATATTCGGCATATCTCATATTGCGCGCAATAGATATCACATCTGCTAATGGTACTACTGTTTTAACCATTAATGAATATCTTACTTGGCTTCTTTCGGCAACCAGCAACCCTCCGCATGTACCAGTGTTAGCACCAGCGTTGACACTGTGACACTCGTATCGAGTGAACTCTACATGAACAATATATTTGGAGACAAATAGCCAACGATAGACCTCTGCTTAATACCATCAAGGTTATATGTTGTGGCTTTTGGCCTTGCTGCCGTTACCTGATTCATGTCTGCCTAATGGGCGTTCAATGAAAGCGGCACATGCTGCGGCCGCCGCCGCAGCAGCGGGTAATAGCGGACATAACAGCAATACGCACGTATATCAGCTGGTTTTTCGTTGTTTCTCATCGTGGTACTGGCCGCTCTATGGTTCCCCTGTAACGAAACACCATTTCATCATTTTCGATTTTATTTTCGCTTATATTTTGGCTCTTCAAGCCGCCAAAATGTTTCCCGATGACAATTCTAAACGTAATGGACTGCCTGGCGTTATAGCGCCATGGACAAATTACAGCGACCTCTATCTTCCTGCCCTCTCTCTATTCTTTCTCGTGATAATGATTCTGATGCCATTGACATTGGTAATCTGCTAACGCTGCTCGTCAACGAGCACCGTTTTTGCTAAGCAAACGGAAATACTTTGCCTTGATTTACCCCCACACGGCCTCCAGCACCATTATCATCTTAACTAGTTCTACTACTAGCAGACGAGCGACCGGTGATTGGCAAAACCAACAATATGCTACTGTCTGTCGTTTATGTACGCGTGTTATCCAGTGCCTATAATTGCTAGCTCTCAGCAGCACGGTGCCGTTCAGACTGAGTCTGCGGAATTACGACGCAGAGTCAGTGAATGATGACAACGAAAATGGGCTCGCTAAATAACCTCTGTGTAAGTGGTGGGGTCATCGTCGTGATTAGCACGAACTACTCGTGAAGAAATAGGCATTTTGTGAACTGAGCCCATGTTGTGGCTCATTTGCCTGTGACCAACTGGAGCCGATATTGGCGGTAACAATATTGACATACAAAGAATATACGGGCTTGCCCAGGCCTGTCCCTTCTAATCATACTCAGTTGTCGTAAATCTGAATGTTAATAAAAAAAAAAAACATTTTTTGTATATATATATTTTTGGTAGCAGCAATAATCAAAAATCTCTGTTTAGCATGAATATCTTCGTTTGGCAAACACGCGGATCCAACATTAAGGCATCACTCGGTTGACGTTTATCAAAAGGTTGACAACGAAACCATAAAAGACGCAGCCCAAAGAGATAAAATCTTGCAGATAGTTGTAACATCTTGTAAAGTCCGTGTAATGTTTGTTTCGTCTGCTTTATTTTAGTCCTGTTTTCTGCTTCCTTCTAGCTCGCTCGTTACAGAGACTGCGTGTTGCGCGCCTTGCCCCATGTTCACCAATAATAGAGCTAGCGGCCTTGAAAGGCCCGTGTAGATGCGCTGCTAGGGCATGACCTTTTCGCCAAGAATCGAAAATACTGTGTGAATAATAGAGACCGTCAGTCTTTTTCCTTCCTGAAC